>NC_056457.1:1554072-1784072 GCF_018296145.1 Oncorhynchus tshawytscha | reverse complement strand
TAGCAATTTAGTCGGCTTTGGGATTTTGTTTCGCTTTTCCAATGTTGTAAATATGATTCCTTTGATTGGTTCATGATTTTGCTTATTGGAATTCTTTCTTTTGAAGCAGTGCTGGTGTCAGCTTGGTTGGTGAGGTCCAACACCAGCTGACTGAGAGGGCTCGTTTCTGGGCTCAGCTCTTGGGTTTGAAGTGCTTTAAATTGCAGACTTGAAGTTGGACTTGAATTTAGATGTGGCCAACATTTTTAGCATCTTTTCTGTATTTTCTGTATTTTCATTACCACTGGAAAGCAGCACAATTCTGCCCTACATGCATTAGTTGGTGTATTTCTGGACTTGTAGAATTTTACGACAGAATTCTGCATGTAGGGATTCAATTGGATGTTTGTCCCACATATTGTCAAGTTTATTGATTGGTCCCCAAACCTCACTTTCGTAAAGAGCTATTGGTAGGATTACACTGTCAAATATTTTGACCCAAATTCTAATTGGAATGTTCATATTGAATAATTGTATTGTTATTGCATGCAATGCTCTGCAGGCTTTTTCTTTGAGTGCATTCACATCCATATTAATGTATTCCGATACAGATATGGTCAGACCAAGGTAGGTGTAATTTTTTGTGTGTTAAATTATGGTGTTGTTCAGGGTGAATTTATATTTGTGTTTCTGACATCTGTTTTTTTGGGGGGGGAAATCATGATTTTCATTACACCCAGGGTCCAATTTTTTTACAGCCAGGGCCCAATTATGGCAATTTTGCTCTAGAATGTTAAGGTTCTGTTGAAGACCTTCTTTGGTTGGTGATAGAAGTACCACATCATCAGCACATAGCATGTATTTTACCTCTGTGTCAAATAGTGTGAGTCCTGGGGCTGGAGAATGGTCCAACATGTCTGCTCATTCATTAATATAAATTTATATATAAAAGATTTGGACTCAAACAGAAGCCTTGTCTCACACCTCGACATTGTGAAAATAATTATGTTCTTTGGTTTCAGATTTTTATTGCACACTTGTTTTCTGTGTACATACATTTTATTAAGTCATACACCTTACCACCAAGCCCACTTTGGAGAATTTTGTAGAAAAGCCCTTCGTGCCAAATAGAATCAAATGCTTTTTTAATTAGTCAATTAAAAGTCGTAGTTTTTTCTCTTACCCCGCTCTCTGTGTAAGGTGTATTTGTGGTCAGTAGTGCGATGGTTAGGGAGAAAGCCAAATTGACATTTACTTATTACATTCTTTTTGATGAAAGGTTTGGATTGTTGAATTCAAAATGCTACAGAAAGCTTTCCCAGGTTGCTGTTTATGCAAATTCCCCTGTAATTATTGGGATCTGATTTGTCTCCACTTTTGTGGATAGGGGAGATGAGCCCCTGGTTCCAGACATCAGGGAAGCAGCCAGAAGTTAAAACCATGTTGAACAATTTAAGCACAGCATTTTGCAACTCAGGTGAGCTGTTTTTCAGCATTTCATTTCTGATGTTATCTAGACCACAAACCTTTGATTTTATAGATTTTAGCTTTTCATTTAGTTCTTGTTGGGTTATTGGGTAATCCAATGGATTTTGGTTGTTTTTAATGACTGATTCAAGCATGTTCAATTTTGTTGAATTTCAAATGGGTTCTGTTCTAAATCTTTTTGTGGGATGTTTTTTCATAGATTATCAAAATAAAGTTTTCCAAATTCCTTAATCTTGTATGGCTAATTATTGTGGCTTTGTCGTGCTTAAATAGTTCCACATGTCACAGAACTGATTTTGGTCAATTGCATTTTCATTTTCATCGTGTAGTGCTGGTATAATTCAATTTCTTGCATTTCAGTGTATGTTTACACTGTTTCATAGTTTCAAAGTATTCATAGCGTAGCTCTGGGTTGTTTTGCTGCTTATGTTTTTCATTTCACATTTGTCTTAGGTATTTTCTAATTGTTTTACATTCGTTATCAAACCATTTTTCAGAAACATTTTGTTTTTTGCTTCTGATGTTGCATGGTTTTCTCAAATTTGCTTTCGATGCTGCTGAGCAGTAAGTAAACCTCTCTCTCCTTTAATTCTCTCTCTCACTCTCTTACCCTCTTTCCCTTTACCTCTCTATAGTACCCTCTCTCTCTCTCCTTCTCTCTCTCCTTTCCTCTCTCTCCTTTCCTCTCTCTCCATCTTATACTCTCTCTCTTACCCTCTCTCTCTCCTTTACTCTCCCTCTCTCTTTCTCTCTACTTTAATTCTCTCCCTTTCTCTCGCTCCATTCTTCTCTCTATCTTACCCTCTCTATCTATCTTACGTCACTCTCTCTCTTTATTACCCTCTCTCTCTCTCTTACCCCCCCCTCTCTCTATCGTACCATTTCTCTCCCTCTATCTTACCGTTTCTCTCTTTCCTTTCCTCGCTCTATCTTACACTCTCTCTCTCTCTATCGCACCCTCTCTCTCACCCTCCATATCGCTCTCTCTCCCTCTCCTTCTCTCTGTCTTACCCTCTCTCTCTCCTTCTCTCTCTCTCTCTCTCTTACCCTCTCTCTCTCCTTTCCTCTCTCTCTTTCTCGCTCTACTTTAAATCTCTCTCTCTCGCTTTCTTACCCTCTCGCTCTCTCTCTCGTTCCTTCTCTCAATCTTACCCTCTCTCTCTCCTTCTCTCTCTCCTTTCCTCTTTCTCCTTTCCTCTCTCACTCTCTCTCTATTTTACCCTCTCTCTCTCCTTCTCTTTCCCCTTTCCAATCTCTATCTTACACTCTCTCTCCTTTCCTCTATCTCACTCTCTCTCTCCATCTTACTCTCTCTCTCCTTTCCTCTCTCCTTCTCTCTCTCTTACCCTCTCTCTCTTTCTCTCTCTACTTTAAATCTCTCTCTTTCACTTTCTTACCTTCTCGCTCTCTCTCTCTTTTCTTCTCTCAATCTTACTCTCTATCTTACCCTCTCTCTTTCTCTCTCTCCTTTAATTCTCTCTTTCTTTCGCTCTCGCTCTCCATTCTTCTCTATTTATCTTACCGTCACTCTCTCTCTTTATTAACCTCTCTCTCTCTCTCTTACCCCGCTCTCTCTATCGTACCATTTCTCTCCCTCTCTCTCCATCTTACCATATCTCTATCTCTAACTATCTTACCGTCTCTCTCTCTCCTTTCCAATCTCTATCTTACTCTCTCTCTCCTTTCCTCTCTCTCGCTTACCCTCTCTCACTCCTTTCCTCTCTCTCTCTCCTTTCCTCTCTCTGTCTCTCTCTTTCTATCTTACCCTCTCTCTCCTTTCCTTCTCTCTCTTACCCTCTCTCTCTCTCTCTCTCTCCCTCCATCTTACACTCTCTCTCTCCCCTCTCTCTCTCTCTCTCTTACACTCTCTCTCAACCTCTCTCTCTCTCCTTTCCTCTATCTTACCCTCTCTTTATTTCTCTCTCTCTCCCTCACTTTATCTTACCCTCTCTCTTTATCTTACTCTCTCTCTATCTTACTCTGTCACCCTTTTGTATCGTAGTTTTTTCCAATTTTGCCAGAAGTTGTTTGTGTTTACTCAATCAGCGTCAGCTGCTTGCTGTTGTACTGTGCTTTTTTAGTTCTGAGTGTACGTTTATAGAGTTTTAAATTCTCACAGTAAATGAAGGCGTAATTCACCATTATTTGGGTCTCTGTGCTTTTGGTTGGAGGTGTTCTAAGTTTTTTCCTTATAATTTCACAATCTGCATCAAACCAGGTGTCATCTGTTGTCGTTTCTGTTTTATTTTTTATCAATTTCAGTTGTGCTTCTTTTGCCGTTTGCCTGAATATATAGTTGATGTTTTGTACTGCTAGCTTGATGCCTTCTTTACTGTGAGTGAATGTGGTATCCAGAAAGTTATCTAAGAGTGTTTGGATATTTTGGTTACTGGTAGCTTTCTGGTATTCTTCTGTGCTTTTCTGTGCGTTTGTGTCCCCAGAGATGAGCACATTTCCCTGGGCCTGGAAATGGCACGTCTCTTCCTCAAGGGTGGGAAAGATCTCCTCTGAGTAATATGGTGATTCTGAGGGAGGGGATATATATTGCGTAAAGGAACACATATTTTTCTATCAGTACAAGTTATTTTTTCAGTTTTAACCAAATTGTCACGACTTCCGCCGAAGTTGGCTCCCCTGCCTGTTCGGGTGGTGCTCGGCGGTCGTCGTCACCGTCCTACTAGCCACTACCGATCCCTTTTTCGTTTGTCTGTTGGTTTTGTCTTATTAGTTTCACCTGTGTGTATTTTGGTTTAATTAGCTTCCCTATATGTAGTAGTTTGACCCCGCCCTTGTTTTGTGCGGGATTGTCTTTTGTTACGTGTGTACATATTAGGTTGTGGTGTATTTTGTTTTCTATACTGCACACCCTGTGGTTTTGAGTTGTCTGGTATAGTGTCCTGCGCCCTGTATTATCAGTTTGGTGTGCAATAGTAAAGCACTCCGTTACTCTCTCTCTGCGTCTGATTCCTGCACACACACCTAGTCCCGCGTGACACAAATGTGATAATTACCAATTTTGAGGGGATCAATTCGATTTTGTAGTTCGGATTTGTACCAAATGATCAGTCCTCCAGAGTCTCTGCCTCTATTGACAGAGCTGTCTTTCTGTGACGGCACAAGTACCTCTTTGTAGCCTGTTGGACAGTGAGTGACAATGTCTGCCTTACATACTGCAGAGTGATGACGTCAACATCTTTAAAATTTTGTTGAACTCCAGTGCTAGACTCTTCAGTCCAAAGGTTGATGAGTTTAGGCCCTGAATGTTCCACATGCTAACTGATAGTGATTTCGTGTTGCAAAAAGAAAGAATAGCCTCTCTCTTTATCTGTATTACTCTCTATATATCTTACCCTCTCTGTCTCTCCTTTCCTCTTTCTGTCTTACTCTCTCTCTCTCTCTCTCATTTCCTCTCTCTCTCTCTGTGTGTGTGTGTGTGTGTGTGTGTGTGTGTGTGTGTGTGTGTGTGTGTGTGTGTGTGTGTGTGTGTGTGTGTGTGTGTGTGTGTGTGTGTGTGTGTGTGTGTGTGTGTGTGTGTGTGTGTGTGTGTGTGTGTGTGTGTGTGTGTGTGTGTGTGTGTGTGTGTGTGTGTGTGTAATTAGGACTAACTGCAAGGAAATAAAAAGGTAGGGCGACAGCAATGACGCATGATCGTCCAGCACAATAAAAGGCAGGCAGGCAGGGAGGGAGGGAGGGAGGGAGGGGGGGGCGGGCGGGCAGGGAGGGAGGGAGGGAGGGAGGGAGGGAGGGAAAAAGAGAGAGAACCCTGAACTCAGGTGATTCATTCCCAGTCAGAGCGGTGCAGTGTAGAGTAGACTAGAGAGAAATGCCCAGCGGGAGACAGGCCTCATTATGATATCCTGTTACAGCCTGGAGGAGCCAACATCTGAAACAAGCAGCTCAACGTTCTCTCTCTCTCTCTCTCTCCTCACACATACAGCGACTGAACAGACTTGGAGCAGAACAACATGACAAATAAAGGAACTCTATTATCCGCCATTGTGTTCTTTGTGGTTAGCAATAGCATGTGCCTGAGGCCCACCCAGTAGTTACATGAGTGTGTGTGTGTGTGTGTGTGTGTGTGTGTGTGTGTGTGTGTGTGTGTGTGTGTGTGTGTGTGTGTGTGTGTGTGTGTGTGTGTGTGTGTGTGTGTGTGTGTGTGTGTGTGTGTGTGTGTGTGTGTTCTCAAGCAGATAACTGTGCTGGAGTATCTGTAGCTACTGTGGAGACCCAGCACCTGTCATTCAGTCTTAGAAGTGTTGAATACAGTAGTGGTGATTCAGGTGCGTTAAAGGCTCCATGAGCAAATATTGACAGTGTTCATTCTGAACAAGAAATAGCAATGAAGTATGATTTCCATGAAGGTATTGACGGTACTATGACAATTCTGCTTTGTACTGTAAATGTGAATTTGTGTTGTGGAACACTTCTGTCCGTCTTCCCCTCAGTTGGTGGGTACCATTAAACCCAGGCAGTGTTGGTGTCTCCCTCTCGAATCTAATGAATTAGAGTCCAGTTCAGAGAGGGCTCTCTGTGTCTGTACTGCCTGAAGCAAACTGTGTTGAGACTAAGCCTGCATCCAAATGGCACTCTATCCGTTTTACAGTGCACTACTTTTGACCAGGGCCCATTTGGTTCTGGTCAAAAGTAGTGGACTATACAGGGAATAGTGTGCCATTTGGGACATACCCTGTTGAGAGTACATCTCTATTCTCCATAGTGAGACTTCTGCACTGCTCAAATGAAGAGTTCAGTCTCTACTACAATAACGCCATGGGAAACTCCACGAGTTGAATGTTCTGGTGGTATGGGAATGGTAGAGGATTTGGTAGGGGGATTTGGTTGGAAATGCTTGGTCTATGAGAGTGGGGTTGACTTCAGAGCACCAGGTACTTCAGAGCACCAGGTACAATACTTATCTTCTTCTTCTAACCATAACTTGAACTTTAAACAACTTAAATGTGCTGCAGTGTTTCCCCTATGCAAACCCTCACACGAGCCCTGGTCGAAAGGAGTGCACTTTATATAGGGAATAGGGTGCCATTTAGGACAAACCCATTTCCCCAGGTTCTACCCCTAGATTGCTTTACCATTTGGACCATAGTCATCATGACTCTTATCACCATCACCATTTCTCCCACTTTGTGAATGACAGTCATCGTGATGATGCTCTTCATAGAAACTAATAAGGAAGTCTAAGCTAAGACTGTCTGAGTGAAACGTTAGTTTCCCCTCAGAACCTTGGAAGCCCTTCTACTACAGACGCAGGCTGCCTGTCATCGCCTCGACAACGCCAATCAGATTTCATATGTTTCCTGTTTGCAGTTTTACGGGGCCGGCCCCACTGGCCCCACATCCAGATGGCTGCGTACACAGACGCACACACACAGATATATGGAAGTAGACACACAAACACATACACAAACATAGGTACAGCCCTCGAACACACACACACTCAACTAAATGAGAGCTGATCCCAGTAACAGGAATCCCAATAACCGGAACGGCTTGAAGGCCACTGAACACTCCTCTGGAAAGAGGAAAAGACTGGGGTATAGTGGAGATAGGGGAGATAGAAAGATAAGTTAAGCCGCTTGTTCCTAGGTGGTAAGTGGAGAAGGGGGATAAGAGAAGCCCTGGCCAGAGTTAAAGGAGGATGGAGGATAAGGAGTATCAGAACCACGGAGACTCAGAGAGGAGTGCTGATTACAGTGAGAAAGAAAAGGCCACACACTTTATATACAATCTATGATTGTATTGCCGTACAATTCAGTATAGGACTGCGAGCAACCAATAACCTACTACTTCTGCTATTACATGCTGCTATTATGCCTTATTCCCCTACCCACATATACAGAGTTTGGACTACAACACTCTGCTAAGAGATCAGCGTGCCCTTCACTGGGATTGTGTTCGGGGGTGAGTAGATGACATTACAAACCCAGGCTACAAAAACAGTGAAATGGACGATGAAGAATTCCTGGACACTGTTGTGAGAACGGAAAGGTCCTTCAAACAACGGATGTGCTGTCTCTCTCTCTCACACACACACACACACACACACAAATGTTTTGGGCTTTACGGATGTATACAAGTTTTGGGCTTTACGGATGTATGCAAGTTTTGGGCTTTACGGATGTATGCAAGTTTTGGGCTTTACGGATGTATGCAAGTTTTGGGCTTTACGGATGATGTATGCCACCACTTTTGGTCATTGTGGTGACCTATGTTTGATTTCTGCCAGGAGTGGAAATTGTGGGAGTGTTATTTTGAGTGGAAGGCTGAGGCAACTGGTAGTGTGTGTGTGTGTGTGCCTGGCTACTGTGTTACATGATAACCTGTTAGTGATCAGGGCCAGGCCATCTCTGCAAAAGGCTGAGGCTTTGGAAGGAAAGAGTAAGACTCTCATGTCAATAGGAAATATACACAGTGGCTTAAAATACATCAAGTCAAACACACTTAGAATCCTGCACTAAAACTACACACATACAGCTAACCAATGTGAGAATGGACCATACTTTCCTTTCCGAGACACAGGAGACATTTAGAAGACGATGGGTCTGTCCCAAATAGCACTCTGTTCACTACATAGTGCACTATTTTTGACCGTCGCTCTTTAGACATGTTATAAAGTAGTACAATACAAAGGGAACAGGGTGTCATTTAGGATTCGAACCGTTTTGACATTTAGAAACCCCCAGATACAGGGCAATAACCCCAGACTTACTGCTACAGTTAACCCTTGATTATTTTATATTATTATTTTAATTACAATCTTTTTAAATACAAAACATAGACATGCAAACGACAGCATACAGAAGCACACAAACATTAACGACATCACCGCTACCCAGACCCACCTGCTCACACCCACATCTCCAGCTCCCACATTACTCTCCGCCACATGGCTTTAAACCTTTCTATTGTATTAACGATGGAGGTTTGGTTGATTTTTAAGCATACGTTTTTTGAAGATGATTGACAAGAAAAGTATCGTCACTGCACCCTCATATGCCATGTCTTGAAATATGCAGATGGACAGATTAAAATGAAATATACACTGCTGTTCAAAAGTTTAGGGTCACGTAGAACTGTCCTTGTTTTTGAAAGAAAATACAATTTCTTGCCCATTAAGATAACATCAAATTGATCAGAAATAGAGTGTAGACATTGTTAACCTCACTAGGGTAGGGGGCACTATTTTCACCTCCGGACGAAAAGTGTGCCCAAAGTAAACTGTCTGTTACTCAGGCCCAGAAGCTAGGATATGCCTGGAAGGCATATCGCCTCTTCACTGTTGACATTGAGACTGGTGTTTTGCAGGTACTATTTAATGAAGCTGCCAGTTGAGGACTTATGAGGCATCTGTTTCTCAAACTAGACGCTCTAATGCACTTGTACTCTTGCTCAGTTGTGCACTGGGGCCTCCCACTCCTCTTTCTATTCTGGTTAGAGACAGTTTGTGCCGTTCTGTGAAGGGAGTAGTACACAGCATTGTAAGAGATCTTGGCAATTTCTCGCATGGAATAGCCTTCATTTCTCTGAACAAGAATAGACGGACGAGTTTCAGAAGAAAGTCCTTTGTTTCTGGCCATTTTGAGCCTGTAATCGAACCCACAAGTGCTGATGCTCCAGATACTCAACTAGTCTTAAGAAGGCCAGTTTTATTGCTTCTTTAATCAGCACAACAGATTTTAGCTGTGCTAACATAATTGCAAAAGTGTTTTCTAATGATTCATTAGCCTTCCCTCGTGGAAATCTAATTAGCATAATAAAACATGTGCCATTGAAGTCCTTCTGTTTTAGCTAGAGACTGCGTCTTAATTCACCACATCCATCGATGTCGGCCTTCCTCATCTGCGGTGGAAGGTGGCAGAGCTACAGCGATGTTTGTCAGACCAGGAGACTTCCTGAAAATTGGTCTTCTCACGAAAACGTCGGTATCGTCTGAACGGTTTGGACTACTTCTAGAAACTTCCCTGTTCTATAAAGCTCACAAACACGTGTTCTCCGTTTTGCTCTAGGACACCCACATGCTTTACGGGACTCATCTCAAGGTAACCCTGTACCGACCGGTGAAAAATGTTATGAAAACGAATAGTCTTTTTTAGGACCAGGGTTACACATGTAACTCTTTTTATTGCTTGTTTTTCAGGTCCTGGTGCTTTTCTTTCTCGCAGATGCATTTCAGAAACCTCAAACCATACATCCCATAGGTTTTTGGGGGGGACGATCTGTTTCGCCCTGTGTTATTCAATGTGTTTCTGTGGGCTAATAGCAGTAAGGTCAAATTCAATTTTTCATCACACTAAAAATGACTCTTTTAAATAGTGTAGGAACACACCCGCACGCATACATGCACACACTCAAGAACACACACACACGTGGACACACACTACAAGTTCAATAGTGGAGAACATCTTTTCCACTGTGCTAGGCCCAAGTCTTCAACACAGCACCAATCTGTTTGTCATTCAGCCCCAAGTGTTTATACGCTTGTGTTGATCACTTAGTGAGACAGACAGGGTTTTTAATCAGACAACATCTAATAGATGTTTTACACAACTGTACAATTATTGTGCATGAGAACGAATCATTTACAAACTAAACACATCTGAATTATTAAACATTAATTGCACATCAGTAATGGATACAATGTAATTCACTTTTACTAGAATTAAATTGTGTCCTATTTGGAGCCTTGGCTACACTGGGCTGGGTTGGGTTGAGGCAGGGTTGGCCAAATGCAGACCAGCCCCAGCCTCAGCCCCAATGTCAGATCCTAAACGAGACAGGAGTTAACACAGTGCTTCCTGTCTGACTGCAGGCCCTTTTAGGTTCCACCACTCCACAGACCTCTGGTCTGAATTATGCCTGTCTGTCCCCCTCCATACCACCCCCCTGTCCCCCTACCCTTGTCCCCCTTCGCCCCCTCTCAGACTTCAGTGGTCTGCCCAATGTTCACTCTTAACTCTTAATGTTGTACAGATGAGGGCTGCCACCACTGCCTAAACCACACAGGACGAGGGGAGAGAAGAGGAGAGGAGATGAGAGGAGTGCTGTAAATGTGTTTCCCTATAAGCCCCACAGGGGAATCAAAGGAGAGGGGAAAAGCAGGGAATTATTGCAAATATCTCTTTAAAAAATACAAGAACAAAGAGGCCACATAACCTCCCACACTCAAATGGAGAAATAAGAAACCTCTGCCTTAAGCATATTATTCTAGCGTAATGTATCTGTAATTCATTAAGCATTCAGAAGGGAAATAATGTATGGATTTTAATAAAGCATGATTGATTTTGAGGAACATTAATTAGTGAGAGAGAGAGCAAACAAACAAACAAACAGAGGCAGGGGGCTGTTAGGATCGTAATGTGGCCATAGCATGCACTGGGTGAAGTTTAACAACAATGGCTCTTATGAGAGCAGCAGTAAATATGTGCTTGGGACCTTGACCCCAGTAGTAAACAGGCTTAACCCACTGTGATGATTAGCTGAGCTAGGAGCTGTGTAGAGCAGGAGGAAACAGGCTTAACCCACTGTGATGATTAGCTGAGCTAGGAGCTGTGTAGAGCAGGAGGAAACAGGCTTAACCCACTGTGATGATTAGCTGAGCTAGGAGCTGTGTAGAGCAGGAGGAAACAGGCTTAACCCACTGTGATGATTAGCTGAGCTAGGAGCTGTGTAGAGCAGGAGGAAACAGGCTTAACCCACTGTGATGATTAGCTGAGCTAGGAGCTGTGTAGAGCAGGAGGAAACAGGCTTAACCCACTGTGATGATTAGCTGAGCTAGGAGCTGTGTAGAGCAGGAGGAAACAGGCTTAACCCACTGTGATGATTAGCTGAGCTAGGAGCTGTGTAGAGCAGGAGGAAACAGGCTTAACCCACTGTGATGATTAGCTGAGCTAGGAGCTGTGTAGAGCAGGAGGAAACAGGCTTAACCCACTGTGATGATTAGCTGAGCTAGGAGCTGTGTAGAGCAGGAGGAAACAGGCTTAACCCACTGTGATGATTAGCTGAGCTAGGAGCTGTGTAGAGCAGGAGGAAACAGGCTTAACCCACTGTGATGATTAGCTGAGCTAGGAGCTGTGTAGAGCAGGAGGAAACAGGCTTAACCCACTGTGATGATTAGCTGAGCTAGGAGCTGTGTAGAGCAGGAGGAAACAGGCTTAACCCACTGTGATGATTAGCTGAGCTAGGAGCTGTGTAGAGCAGGAGGAAACAGGCTTAACCCACTGTGATGATTAGCTGAGCTAGGAGCTGTGTAGAGCAGGAGGAAACAGGCTTAACCCACTGTGATGATTAGCTGAGCTAGGAGCTGTGTAGAGCAGGAGGAAACAGGCTTAACCCACTGTGATGATTAGCTGAGCTAGGAGCTGTGTAGAGCAGGAGGAAACAGGCTTAACCCACTGTGATGATTAGCTGAGCTAGGAGCTGTGTAGAGCAGGAGGAAACAGGCTTAACCCACTGTGATGATTAGCTGAGCTAGGAGCTGTGTAGAGCAGGAGGAAACAGGCTTAACCCACTGTGATGATTAGCTGAGCTAGGAGCTGTGTAGAGCAGGAGGAAACAGGCTTAACCCACTGTGATGATTAGCTGAGCTAGGAGCTGTGTAGAGCAGGAGGAAACAGGCTTAACCCACTGTGATGATTAGCTGAGCTAGGAGCTGTGTAGAGCAGGAGGAAACAGGCTTAACCCACTGTGATGATTAGCTGAGCTAGGAGCTGTGTAGAGCAGGAGGAAACAGGCTTAACCCACTGTGATGATTAGCTGAGCTAGGAGCTGTGTAGAGCAGGAGGAAACAGAAAACGGAAAGGAAGAACATTGCAAGAAAATTCATGTTTCTAGTTTTCTGAGGCTTAGAAGAACATTCAATCAACATAACACCTAACAGACACATGATGTCATTGGACACAGGAATGTTTTTGCAACTCTGAGACCATGGCAACCATGTTCTGTGTATGTTTGTTGTGATGTTGATGGAGTATTCTCCTATCCCTCAGAAAACTGGACACATGAATGCTCTTGCAACGTTCCAATGATACATGCCTGGAACATTAATATTGAATATTCTGAGAACATGGTGAGCACGTTCTGTTTAACATTAAGGGAATGGTCTCTTGGAAACAGTTCTTACACATCACTGGAACATTCCTATGAAAACATTAGGTAATGACCTAATGAGAGTCTCAGTGGAATGTTCTTTAAAGAAGTATGAATGTTTGTTGTTAGCTGGTCCTCTCTGGAATAAACAAAAAGAAGAAGAAATTAACTCTCTCTCCCTCACTCTCTCTCTCTATTTCTCCATCTCACATACCCTCCCCCCTCCTCTTCTCCCACCATCTCTCTCTTTTACTATTTGACCATCAAACCAGGCCAGTACATTGGTAAACTGTGATTACTGTAGCTCTAGCTCCTGTTCCCCCATGCCCCAGCTCTCCCTCTACACTTCTAATTAATGGAGTATAGGATTACAGAACCCTGGGATGGGGGAACCTCCTCACCCCTCATCCGTCTCCACAGAAATCCACATCCCAAATGCACCAAATGCACTCTATTCCCTACATAGTGCGTTACTTTTGACCAGTGCACTATGTAGGGAATAAGGTGCCATTTGGAACTAAAACACTACGCGCAGAGCAGAGCAGAGGAAGCCTTTCGTCCTGTTTATTTTCCATTGCCCTGCTCTCAGTGACCCAAGGGGACTGTCCTACATTTAAACATATTTATGTTTGGAAGTGAACTTCACTCTTCTTCTCAAGAGCCACATCCTCCTAGCAGTGCAGAGCCAGACCACATGGATAACTATTTCGTATTTTTTCTGAGGAGATGGTGGTATTTTTCCCCAAACTTGGACGATTTATGAGATTGAGAGGTAGTGAATTCAATATGGAGCCTCAGACTCACAGTAGTAACTACCTGGACTGGTTAAGTCTTAGATGGAAAATCACCATAGGTAGTTGTGAGATGACTGGAGGCTCCTCAGGAGGATCATCTTCCTTTGTGAATTTCATTTTTTATTTTTTATAATGAAACATTTAAAAAGTTATCCTTTAGATAAAAGTGTACTAAATATTTTCACGTCACCAAATAATTGAATAAAACACTGTTCTGCAATGAAGTTCTACAGTACCCTCAACAGCACTCTGTAGGGCAGCACCATAGTGTAGCTGGAGGACAGCGAGCTTCCATCCTCCTCTGGATAAATTGACTTCAATACAAAACCTAGGAGGCTCATGGTTCGAACCCTCTTCCGTAGACTTACACAGTAAATATGACAACTTCCCCAACCTAATAGGACATCCCTGTCAGAGTCGTGTGTATAGGTGGCAGGGAAGTCAGGCACAGGAGAATCAAACTGAGTGTAATGGAGTTATTTAATAACGATAAACGAAACATACTCCAAACACTAAATGTAAACAATAAACAAAGTGGGCACAAGGACCGGTCGCACAACAATACAAAAAACAACACAACACTGAAATAACAAACAATCTCTGAGGTCGGATGATTGTGGAGTCCAAGTCATCTGATGTAACACTCCATCACTTTCCTTCTTGGTCAAATAGCCCTTACACAGCCTGGAGGTGTGTTGGGTCATTGTCCTGTTGAAACACAAATGATAGTCCCACTAAGCGCAAACCAGATGGGATGGGTAACGTTGCAGAATGCTGTGGTAGCCATGCTGGTTAAGTGTGCCTCAAAATAAATATGAATGACAGTATGCTGTTGTAAAAATAAGGCCATTCTCATCTTAAACGGCACCGACCACCACAGTTTGAGATCTACCTGCTCACCACACCTGACCTTGCTTTAAAAACACACCACACCTCGGAAACAGAGAGACACCCTTCCCAATAACCGCAATACTCAGGTCAACTCTGACCTGGCTATGGGCCTGCCTATGAGCCGTGGGCTTTAGCCAGGAGGCAGGCGGCTTCACCATTACACCGGATGCACCAGGACACCAGGGAGGGAGAGGCAGCCTGTCTGGTCTGGCAAAGTGAAGCACTGTTTACT
This sequence comes from Oncorhynchus tshawytscha, assembly GCF_018296145.1. Classification (NCBI taxonomy): domain Eukaryota; kingdom Metazoa; phylum Chordata; class Actinopteri; order Salmoniformes; family Salmonidae; genus Oncorhynchus; species Oncorhynchus tshawytscha. The sequence continues at coordinate 1,769,588 of NC_056457.1, read as the reverse complement.
CCTGCACTCTAGAGTTTCCAAACAGTCATTAAGACTGAGAGGTCTGGAGGGCAGTGAATCATGTTTACAACAAACTAAACTCTCCGGGACTGAGCTATGGGGACTCAGAGGGACTGTGGCTTTGTCCTAAATGGCACCCTATTCCCTATGTTGTGCACTACGTTTGACCAGAGTTAGTTATAGGGCATGGGGTATTCATCACTTACACTATGAGGTCCGGAGCCTGCTGGTTTTCTATTCTACCTGATAATTAATTGCACACACCTGGTGTCCAAGGTTTAAATCAGTCCCTGACAAGAGGGGAACAGTGAAAAAAATCAGTGGAACTGGATTCTAGGTCCAGACTTGAGTTTGAAGGATATAGGGAATCAAATCAAATCAAATTGTATTTGTCACATGCGCCGAACACAATATGTGTAGACCTTTCAGTGAAATGCTCATTTACAAGCCCTAATCCAACAATGCAGTTTTAAGAAAATACCTAAAACAAAGAGATAAGAATGACAAATAATTAAAGAGCAGCAGGAAATAACAGTAGGGCTACAAAGGTGGGTCACCGGCACAGAGTCCATGTCAATGTGTGGGGATGCCATTTAGGACGCAGGCTGTGACTGGTAAATTGCCCTAGTGAATATGCACTTAATGTAGGATGTAGTGGAGGGTGCTAGAGGAAGCAGGGAGTGGTGACCTCTAGGTGTCTGGGTGGGTTGGATGGGGGACCTCGGGTTCAGCGAGGCTGGTTAATGACCTCGTGTGCTGGATCACTGGGCATTAAGGATCCAGCCATTACCCAAGTAGACGTGGCCTGTCTCCCGCTAGAGAGATATGGACAGGGGAGGGGAGGTCTGAAGTTCTAGAGTATCTGCAAAGAGGTGGTGTCACGCCCTGACCTTAGAGAGCCTGTTAATTTCTCTATTTGGTTAGGTCAGGGTGTGATTTGGGTGGGCATTCTAGTTTTCTATTTCTTTGTAGGCCGGGTATGGTTCCCAATCAGAGGCAGCTGTCTATCGATGTCTCTGATTGGGAATCATACTTAGGCAGCCTGTTTTCCACCTGAGTTTGTGGGATCTTGTTTTCTGTTTAGTTACTGTTGCCTGACAGAACTGTGCGCTTTCGTTTTCGATTTGTTATTTTGTTTGAGTGTTTTTTGAATTAAAATCATGAACACTTTCCACGCTGCACCTTGGTCTACTCTTTCTACCACAAACGAGAGCTGTTACAGGTGGAGAGGAAAGGGAAGAGGGGGAGTGGACAGAGGGAAGAGGTAGAGAGAGGTGGAGAGGAGGACAGGGAGAAGAGGTTTCATGACTGTGTGGTTGTCCTACCTACCTAAGTTGAATACACTGACTAAGTCGTTTTGGATAAGAGTGTCTGCTAAATGTCCAAAAGTAATGTTTTCAGTTCTATAGGCTATAAACTATCATCAAAGAGGTGGAGAGGAGAGGTAGAGCTCTGAGGATCTACTATATACTGTAGTCTATCAGCATACAGGAATGCTGACTCCTGCCATTACAGTATGTACAAATCTCAACCAGGAATTTTATACTCCAAATAAATATCATGTTTGTGAAATGTATAACAAGAATCACATGTAGGCCTATATGCCAAACATGATTTTCGATGTGTGTATGTACTGTATAAAAATATATATATTTACACCTAAAGCCTTTGCATGTCTGTCCCTGATTGCATCCCAAATGGCACCCTATTCTTTATACTATCCTTTATATAGTGCATTACTTTTGACCAAGGCCCAGGCCCTGGTCAAAAGTAGTGCTCTATATCGGGTATAGGGTGCCATTTGGGATGCAACAACCTTTATTGTAAATGGTAAATAGGACACTTTCCCCTGCCGTTTGAACGTTCCCCAGAAAGTGTCGTAAAGCTCTGAGAGAGAATAATTACCCAGCGTTTACCCCAGTGTTTTGGAACATAGCAGTCTAAATGTCATACTTTGCCCTGCAGCGGTGTAGCCCTCCAACATGTGCTAGCTGTGTCAGTTAGTGATTTCTCAAACAGAAACAAATAGATAAATCTATTTTGTCAGGAGCGGTTTTATCGCTCCACTAAGTTTTATCACTTATGGACTCCTTCTTTCAGTTGTCTGTCTGTAGATGACTTAGTAGGGCCCCGCTTACTATGAAATATTGGACACATTTTTCCGTAGCATGTTCTTGGGTGTCGCTTGACAATGGCCACTCACCCAAACTGAAATGGAACAATTTGATTTTGATCCAGGCTGCACACACCCATCCACCGGAGAGAAAAATCAAAAATAACCATACTTGCTTTCTAAACACCAGTGCAGCTCATGTTATCAAATCTCCCAGAGACTTAGTGAACCAGATAGCATCTGCTCTGACGTGGTCTTAAAGATTAAATCTGCAGTAGGGAAACAGCGCCACTCTCCTCCCCATGGCCATTGTTATGCTTTTGTTTTGTTGACTGGTGCACCATACAGGGAATAGAGTGCCCTTTGGGAGGCAGTTCCACAGTCTTACCTGTTACTGTGGGGCTAGATCCTGTGGGCATATCACTGCCTGCCATCCTTTTAAATGTTCCATACAGTAGGGAATAGTGTCAGGGAGATGCACTGAAACACAGTCATCTCTCCTTTCAATCAGGTAATCCCTAGGATGTAAGACTCACAATATAACTTCACATGCACAGAGCAGTGTCCCACCTGGGGCTATTGTTGCCAACACCCCCTCCCGAGGGCTGTGGCTGCCAACACCCCCCTCCCGAGGGCTATTGTTGCCAACACCCCCTCCCGAGGGCTATTGTTGCCAACACCCCTCCCGAGGGCTATTGTTGCCAACACCCCCCTCCCGAGGGCTATGGCTGCCAACTCAAGGTGCTGCCGCTGCTCACCGTCCCTGCTCTGTACTCTCCAAGAGAGTAGCCTGGCACTGGCCAGCTGCCAATAAGCTTTGTGAAAGCCATTATTATTAGTCCTTAGAATGTACGCAACCTTTTAGCTTTTCTCCCTCTCTTTTTTCTTGTGTGTGTGGGGGAGGCTTATTTAACAGTTATGTTCAGGTTCTGCCTCCATTGTCACACTCTGTGTTCATTAAATGTGCTCACGGTTGGCACCTGATAATGTACTTAATCTCTCCTCGACTACAGAAGTCTGTTTGGATGTACGGGGATTACGTTAACAGCAGGATGTGGCATAAAGGTGGGAGGTGGTCCTCTAGCAAGATGAAAAGCAATCAAACTGGTGCACATTGTGCTGTCCCACTATAAACATGTCCCTTCCGTATGCCTACATCTATGACTAGGCCCATTTGACTTGTATAACATTGGAACTACAAAAGAGGGTTTTTAACCACAAGAAAGGCCCGTCCTTGTTATGCCATATGCGCCTATCTCTGTAATCCATGACTGGAGAGATGTGTGGTTGTAGGAGGTGGGACTCAGAGGGTAAGAAATGTCAGTCTCTCAGGAGTTAAATATTGTTCTGCCATCTGTCTTTAGGACCTGATCTTCAACTGACAGAGAAGGGCCCATACGTGCCCTTGTAGTAGCACGGATGATGAGGGTGTCACGTGCACAGAGTGCTGAATGGAGAAAAGTGTCTGTCTGAGGGGCACAGTCCCAGAGGCCCAGGGCTGGGTTCATCTCAGTTCATTTAAGGTCTGGTGGGGACAGGTCACTACTGGGCCTAGTCTGGATCCTTAGGGGGGGCTCTCTGAATGTCAGTAAGTTAATAGCCAGAGTCTCAACACATCTCATGAGGACTGGCTTGGTCGCTTCCAGACCCCTCTTCCTTCCTCTTGTCGTCGTCCTCCTCCTCTCCTCCTCCTTCTCCTCACTAGCACGACTTCTCAGCCTTGCCTCAGTGACACAAAACGAACCAGCAGGACTCTTGACTAGCAGCACGGATTTTCACCTTGTCAGCACGGGGGATTCAATCTTGCAACCTTACAGTTAACTAGTTCAACGCTCTAACCACCTGCCTCTCATTGCACTCCACGAGGAGACTGCCTGTTACGCGAATGCAGCAAGCCAAGGTAAGTTTCTAGCTAGCATTAAACTTATCTTATAAAAACAATCAATCAATCATAATCACTAGTTAACTACACATGGTTGATGATATTACTAGTTTATCTAGCGTGTCCTGCGTTGCATATAATTGATGCGGTGTGTATCGTTGCTCCAATGTGTACCTAACCATGAACATCAATGCCTTTCTTAAAATCAACACACAGAAGTATATATTTTTAAACCTGCATATTTAGATAAAAGAAATCCAGGTTAGGAGCAATATTAACCAGGTGAAATTGTGTCACTTCTCTTGCGTTCATTGCACGCAGAGTCAGCATATATGCAACAGTTTGGGCCGCCTAATTTGCCAGAATGTTACGTAATTATGACATAACATTGAAGGTTGTGCAATGTAACAGGAATATTTAGACTAATTTATGCCACCCGTTAGATAAAATACGGAAAGGTTCCGTATTTCACTGAAAGAATAAACGTCTTGTTTTCGAGATGATAGTTTCCGGATTCGACCATATTAATGACCTAAGGCTCGTATTTCTGTGTGTCATTATGTTATGACTAAGTCTATGATTTGATAGAGCAGTCTGACTGAGCGGTGCTAGGCAGCAGCAGGCTCGTAAGCATTCATTCAAACAGCAATTTTGTTTGTTTTGCCAGCAGCTCTTCGTTGTGCGTCAAGCATTGCGCTGTTTATGACTTCAAGCCCATCAACTCCCGAGATTAGGCTGGTGTAACCGATGTGAAATGGCTAGCTAGTTAGCGGGGTGCACACTAATAGCGTTTCAAACGTCACTCGCTCTGAGACTTGGAGACCAGACCTTGCTCTGCATGGGTAACGCTGCTTCGAGGGTGGCTGTTGTTGTTGTGTTCCTGGTTTGAGCCCAGGTAGAAGTGAGGAGAGAGACTGAAGCTATACTGTTACACTGGCAATACTAAAGTGCCTATAAGAACATCCAATAGTCAAAGGTTAATGAAATACAAATCGTATAGAGATAAATAGTCCTATAATTCCTATAATAACTACAACCTAAAACTTCTTGGGAATATTGAAGACTCATGTTAAAAGGAACCACCAGCTTTCATATGTTCTCATGTTTTGAGCAAGGAACTTAAAAGTTAGCTTTCTTACATGGCACATATTGCACTTTTACTTTCTTCTCCAACACTTTGTTTTTGCATTATTTAAACCAAATTGAAAATGTTTCATTATTTATTTGAGGCTAAATTGATTTTGATGTTTTATATTAAGTTAAAATAAGTGTTCATTCAGTATTGTTGTAATTGTCATTATTACAAAAAAAATAAAAATAAACAATAAAAAAAAATATATATATATATATATTTTTTTTTAATCGTCCGATTAATCGGTAGGGGCTTTTTTTGGTCCTCCAATAATCTGTATCGGTATCAGCCTTAAAAAATCATAAATCGGTCGACCTCAAGTTGTTAGCTACACCGATATACAAAGTCAGACATTGGAATATCTATTTGGAACTTGTAATTTAATCATTATCATCTCTGTCACAGTCTTTTAATTAATTATCTTTCATTTGGAGAGATATTGTACTGATTTAACCGTGGTTGAAATGCAACTGAAAAGCCCTCTTTAAAAAAAAATAACAAAACATCTATTTACAGACGGTGACATTAAGCTTCAAGAGTCCCAGTCAGATCTCGTAAACATTCCCAACCAAATTATTTTTCTCTTGAGGAAGATTTATATCTAAATGTTAACACGCAGGGATAAATATTTAGATGGGTAAATTAGGAAAGGGACCAACACATGTTTTTATCCATTCAAAGGAAATTAATTTGCTTTGTGTGGAATAAATATTTATTCCATGTCTTGTTTTAAAGAATGTCCATTCGTCACAGGGCAGAATGACACTAATGTACTGTACTGTGCATTAAGAGTAATGTACCTTTGTAGTTAATGCTGAGAGAAGATAAATAATAACGTGTAACCTTCACTAAGGATAAATCCTGAGTAATAAACTACTCATGATCAATAGTTAACATGGATAACCTTACATCTCTATAGAGCAGGGTACTCCAACTGGCGGACCGCAGTATTCTGCCCACATTTTTTGTTGTTGTACATAAGACTGTAAAAACACCAACAAATCAACTCCAAGTGATTTTAATTTTGGAAATCTGTAGCAAAGTATTCCCATACATAATAGAGAGATATACACTGTATACACAAAAGTATGAGGACACCCCTTCAAATTAGTGGAATCGGCTATTTGTCACACCTGTTGGTGACAGGTGTATAAAATCGAGCACACAGTCAATCAATCTCCATTGAAAAACATTGGCAGTAGAATGGCTTTACTGAAGAGCTTAGGGACTTTCAACGTGACACCGTCATAGGATGCCACCTTTCCAACAAGTCAGTTTGTGAAATTTCTGCCATGCTAGAGCTGCCCCGGTAAACTGTAAGTGCTGCTATTGTGAAGTGAAAATGTCGAGAAGCAACAACGCTTCACCATCTGGCAGTACGACGGACGAATCTGGGTTTGGCGGATGCCAGGAGATTGTTACCTGCCCCAATGCATAGTGCCAACTGTACAGTTTTGTGCAGGAGGAATAATGGTCTGGAGGATGTTTTTCATGGTTCGGGCTAGGCTCCTTAGTTCCAGTGAAAGGAAATCTTAACACTACAGCATAGAAAGAATGAAATTCTAGACGATTATGTGCTTCCAACTTTATGGCAACAGTTTGGGGAAGGTCCTTTCCTGTTTCAGCATTACAATTCCCTCGCGCACAAAGCGAGGTCCATACAGAAATGGTTTGTCGAGATCGGTGTGGAAGAACTTGACTGGCCTGCACAGAGCCTTGGTCTCCCATGTGGCGCAGCGGTCTAAGGCACTGCATCTCAGTGCTAGAGGCGTCACTACAGACAACCTGGTTAGATTCCAGGCTGTATCACAACCGGCCGTAATTGGGAGTCCCATAGGGCGGTCGCACAATTGGCCCAGCATCGTCCGGGTTTGGCCGGTGTAGGACGCCATTGTAAATAAGAATTTGTTCTTAACTGACTCGCCTAATTAAATAAAGATTCCATTAAAATTAAAATAAAAGAGTGGAGGCTGTTATAGCAGGAAAGTCGGATCAACTCCATATTAAAGCCCATGAATTTGGAATGAGACGTTTGACGAGCAAGTGTCCACATACTTTTGGCCAAGTAGTGTATGTGATCGTAAACAAATGTAAGCACGGATTTAAATTATTATGTTTTAGTCAAATAGTATATCTGTTTGGGCTTCTTGTGGTCAATTTGCAGTCTACAAATGATATGTAATTATGTTCCGGCACCCTGACCATCCCCTCAAGAAAAAAAAACGGCCCACGGCTGAATCTAGTTGATGATCCCTGCTATAGAGTCTGCTGAAGAGGAGAAAACAAGAATAATATAGAAGGTTATAAAAAGCTGTGTAACAGTATGTGTGCATCCACTACCATGTGCAGGTGTTAACAGGTTCCATGTGTGTTTTCACTTTCACTTCATATCGTTTAACTCGGCCACAACATAGTCCATGAGAGCCCTTTACATACACACACACCCAGCACCGACTGCATGAATGTTGATCGTCAGTGAGGTGGAGAGAAAAAAATAAAAACACCTCTGATTTAAATCACGCTAGTTAACCTTCCCCGCTATGAGGTTGAAAAATGTCACATACCAATAAAAGCTGTATATCTCACCCTCATAGCTGCTAGTGGGAAAACATGAGACTGGAGTAGATGAGCCTATGATTCTTGACAAGTCTACGCGAGAGCGAGAGCCCCCCCCAAATAGCACCCTATTCCCTATATAGTGCACAACTTTTAACCAGGGTCCGACGCAACCAGAATATACAGCACCAGTCAAAAGTTTGGACATCCTTTGCCACCCTTTGCCTTGATGACAGCTTTGCACACTCTTGGAATTCTCTCAACCAGCTTCATGAGGTAGTCACCTGGAATGCATTTCAATTAAACAGGTGTGCCTTGTTAAAAGTTAATTTGGGGGATTTTTTCCTTCTTAATGCGTTTGAGCCAATCAGTTGTGTTGTGACCATAGGGGTGGTATACAGAAAATAGCCCTATTTGGTACAATACCAAGTCCATATTATGGCAAGAACAGCTCAAATAAGACATGAAGGTCAGTCAATATGGAACATTTCAAGAACTTTTAAGTTTTCTTCAAGCACAGTCGCAAAAACCATCAGGCGCTAAGATGAAACTGACTCTCATGTGGACCGCCACAGGAAAGGAAGACCCAGAGTTACCGCTGCTGCAGAGGATAAGTTCATTAGAGTTACCAGCCTCAGAAATTTCATCCCAAATAAATGCTTCACAGAGTTTAAGAAACAGATACATCTCAACATCAACTGTTCAGAGGAGACTGCGTGAATCAGGCCTTCATGGTCAAATTTCTGCAAAGAAACCATTACTAAAGGACACCAATAAGAAGAAAATACTTTCCTAGGCCAAGAAACACGAGCAATAGACATTAGACCGGTGGAAATCTGTCAAATTTGAGATTATTGGTTCCAACCCCCATGTTTTTGTGAGACGCAGTGCAGGTGAGCAGATGATCTCCACATGTGTAGTTCCCACCGCAAAGCATGGAGGAGGAGGTGTGATGGTGTCGGGTGCTTTGCTGGTGGCACTGTCAGTGATTTATTTAGAATTCAAGGCACACTTAACCAGCATAGCCATCCCATCTGGATTGTGCTTAGTGGGACTATCATTTGTTTTTCAACAGGACAATGACCCAACACACCTCCAGGCTGTGTAAGGGCTATTTGACCAAGAAGGAGAGTGATGGACTGCTGCATCAGATGACCTAGCCTCCACAATCACCTGACCTCAACCCAATTGAGATGGTATGGGATGAATTGGACCAGAGTGAAGGAAAAGCAGCCAACAAGTATGAACTCCTACCAGACTGTTGGAAAAGCATTCCAGGTGAACCTGGTTGAGAGAATGCCAAGATTGTGCAAAGCTGTCATCAAGTCCAAGTGTGGCTACTTTGAAAATATATATAAATATATATATAAAAATAAAAATAAATTCTAAAATATATTTTGATTCGTTTAAAACTTTTTTGGTTACTACATTATTCTACATGTGCTATTTCATAGTTTTTATGTCTTCACTATTATTCTACAATGTAGAAAATAAAGAAAAACCTTTGAATGAGTAGGTGTGTCAACTTTTGACTGGTACTGTATATCAATACAAATTCACTGGCAAGTTAGAAAGGGAGGAGTTTGAAGTCACTTCAAATCAAATTGGGCTTTTGAAGGAAACCAGTTGACCACCTCATTACATGTGCATGTCAATACAAACAGCATGACCGCCTGCCTCTCAGCAAAATGGTAGCCTATCGTAATGGGCCTGGAGAATACTTTTATTGTAGGCCACTGTGACGGTGCATCCGGTCTGTATGTGCATGAAGATGCTCTACTAGTCTCCCTGAGATTGTGTGTGTGTGTGTGTGTGTGTGTGTGTGTGTGTGTGTGTGTGTGTGTGTGTGTGCTTGCATGCGTGGGTGAGTGCATACTGTGTGTGTTTGTGCTCCTGCATGTTCATCCCTCCCCTCTAAGACATCATCAGGGAAGTATTACTATGTAATAAAGTAGAAGGCCAAATCGATGGGAGAGGAACACATACTGGGAAAAGAAGTGATGGGGGTTTTCAACAACAATAAAAAAAAATACAGGCTTCACATTATTAAACCCATAAGTCTGTAGGTTCCATATTAACTATCTTAATAGCTCATCAATAACTATCTTAATAAAACAAATCCCACCATCACACTTGAGATCAATTTCTAAGTGGTGTAATAAGATATTTGGCATAATCGCTAGCCTAGCTGCTTGGCAGGGAAAAAAGCCCTCTTCATCAACACGAGGTTGGATACAGGAGGGTTAGTGTGTCGGCAGAAACACATCCAGAGAAGCTGAATGGGGAGGGATTATACAGGCCTTCGATTGAGTATAAAATAAATATCCACACTACTTCCAGGAGAAATCCAGCATGTGCAATGAAATAAACAACATTTGTTTGAAGCTGAGATCCTAACCTTTGGAGGAAGTTCAAGAATGACTGAGTCATGTGGAGCACTACTGTGAAACATGGCCTCACTATGAAGTCAGACCTACACACACACACACACTCTGCCTGGTCCAACACACATCACAGAGGCAGCGTGTTCCTCTCTCGCCACACATCCTCTCACATAGTACTGTATAGACACACAACCCAGAAAGAAACAGATAGAAAAAAGGCCTCTCTGACATGAGCCACAGCTCTCATCTCTCTTTCTCGCTCTCTCACACACATGTAGCAGGGAAGAACACACAGAACAGGGTGTTTCTTTCAGACAAAAATATATATATATTTCAATCTTTATAATAAGCTTGGATCAAGAAACATACAGAGGAGTGTACACACCTTAAGTCACCTATACTCCTCAAAAAGTACTTTTTTGTACCCTGGTGTCAGTGTAAAATTCTTCTCCTATTTAGCTTTTCTTTAAGCAAAACAAAGTTTTTTTGTTTTTACAAATGTGCAAATAAGACCGATTTGGAATCCTTCAGCAGTCTGTGTAAAGTCCAGGATGCACAGGCAGACAGGGTCTTGACAGAGCTCTTTCAATCCGTCAGCTCAGCCATTCCCGCTCAGCTCCTCATTGGTTTGCCTTTAATTTTCAAGTAAAGTGCTCCTTTAGTAAAAACCACAAGGCTTGCGTTCAATTCTGCCCTCTTTTTTTCTTCCATTGAAGAAAACAGATAAGTACAATGGACAAAAAAGGGGATTCATTTTTTAAGTTAAAAGAGAAACCCCAACGAGTGGAGGAGGCAGTCTTGGCTGTTTTGGGGGGGGCGGGTGGGGAAGGGTGTGGTAGGACATAAAGTGAAGTCAAACGATCTTAGAAAAGTAAGTTATACGAACTCCAGCTTCCCGTGCCCACTGTACATCCCCCAGTGTACCAGTGACAGTATCTTGTCATTTCCCAGGTCTGCCTGTCTCATCTTGTCACAGGTGAGGCAGCAGTTCTCGTGGCCCGTCACAGGCACCATACACTCCAAGTCTAGCTTTGCCACGTGGCCCTTCTTAGTGTGGTGGCCATGGAAGCTGTAGTGGAGCCGTGACAACATCTGCTGCCTCTGGTCCTGCAGCCGCTTGTTCTCGCTGCGGAGCATCCTTAACGCCAGCATGATGAGAAGAACCAGGATGAGGCCTCCCGCGATAGGCACCGCAATCACCGCCGCCCTGAACCACACCTCTTTGGCAGAGGCCAGCTCCTGTACCCGCGTGACCAGGTTATGGTTGTTGCTCTCAGGCTGGTACCTGCCGTGGTCTGGAGGTGGAGGGAAAATACGATTATTTTATTGTGCAATGTACACCGATGTTCAATGGAAACTTGTCTTCTGCTTTCAGAAGGTGAATGCAATGAGTTGCATTTAAAAAAAAAATGATTCAGCTACTAAACGAGTTAAACTCCCTTGGACTGAGTCAACAGAAATCCCTACTTGAGAGCTTTCCCTTCCTCTCTGTAAGGCTGTATGCACCTTTCCATAACTCAATGAAGATAGTATTTTGGCACCACTACAAACAGTTTGAGAAGGGATATTCTTACCCCCCCCCGCTGGCTTCCGATTACAAGTCAAACTGAAGTTTTGTTAAAGACGGAATTGTTAAAGACAAAAGTGTATGGACAGCATATCCTTACAGTAGGCCGTTGTCGATAGAGTTCCAGCATAGGACTATGACACATGTAAACAGTAGGCTACACAACAAATCGTCACTTTGGTTGCTCTGTCTATCACACATTATGAACCTTGTCAAAAGAGTAGAATAGAACATAATAACTTCAATATCCATACAGTTTACAGAGCCACAGTAGGGCAATTGAAAGTGTCCATTCTCTCTCCTTCCTTACCTGTAGATTCTCTGGTGTGCGCCAGGTCGTGTAGTCCTCTGTAGTTACACATGTCGTCGTGACAACATTCTAGCATGGACAAGCCCCCGCTCAGGGCATCTGTGTTCTTAGCGCTGCACACGTCGGCAGCGTTTGCTATGGGATCTAGACACCCGTGTGTGAGAGGCGAGTTCGTGTTCATAGGGTCCAACACCTTGGTAAAACAGGCGTTTAATTCCGATTTGCACATGTAGCCTGTGGCCACGCAGTGGGGGGCATCACAGTAACACCGTATTTCTCCTAAAATAAAAAATTAGGAAATGCATGTAAGTCTTTGTTTATGAAGTCTTGTAGGCTAAATATTAGGCTATAGCCTACCCACCACCAACATGTCAGACCACACATTCTACATATTATTATCTAGTAATAATAACGTCTTAATTCACAGATTTGAAATGTATGCACGGACTATGCCTATGTTTTCTAACAGGGTAACGTTAGCAGTTTGGGAAATCAAACGTATTCTGACAGGGGAGAAATCTTGTGTTTCATAATAAAATAAGTGAAATGTTATAAACTTGTCAGCTGGACGTAGGCTATATGAGTTAGTCACACACAACGCTGTAATTATCCCAGAATAAAATAAGGTCAATAGCCTTGCCTATAGTCTACCTACTTTGCTTTTAAAATCAAATCATGATGTCACCTCACTATTTCAAGACCCAGAAACCAGACTACTTATCTTTTTAAGACTCACAAATTAGGACTGAAGTGACATTGGCAACATTGTCAAAATACATGTAAATGACAAGGTAAACCCTGAAATACTTTGAGAAGTATTTCTCTGTTTAAATTACAGCAAATAAGCCGAGTTTAAGAGCTTTCCGTGCAAAATGGTCCTTTTAGTCCGTATTATAAAACAGGAACCGTGTAGCTTATAATTAGTGGTTTGTGTGCCAAAGTTTTCAAAAATTCAGCCCAAGTGGAAACTTGTAAAGGGGGGTGAGAGTGGTGCAGGAGACTCCCTTTTCAGCTTGCAGGAAAGCTTTAGTGTGGTCAGGATGGGCTGGGTGTTCCCCTAGCTTCTCATCTCACAAGCTTTCACCAAACAACCTTATCATTATTCTTTTTTGCACCTTTTCTTTATTGAAATAAAAATAGTGATAAAAACGCATTGCAAATGTTATGAGTAGCGTTTCACTTATAATCAGATGTTTTAGTTTACTTTAGTTTACTCTTAGGCTGTGGTTTTAAAACGGTTAAATATGGCACAGGCTATTTGTATCGAGTTGTTATACTTTTCAATAGAAATCCTTATCTTTATTAACACTGTGTTACAAGACAGCAACAAACAAAAAAACACAGAGATGCACCCAGGTAAATACAGGCCTTTATATGTTGTTACAAGCTGTTTGTGTGTAGGCTACTTTCAGAGTCTCAGTTACATGCTGTCATTTTATTAAAACATCATGAGCTGACCATTGACATGGATCTGCATTACATTGGGCCCTAAACAACACATTATAGAAGCATTATGGCACTCTAATACACTACTGTCTTATAAATGCCAAATGCTGTATATACCAGACAATCACCAGTATACTATAGTAGCCTAGGCCTACCTACTGAGCTTTGATTTTAAGTTATTTGGAGACTCGAGTTAATTGAGTTTATTTCTTTACATTAACCGCTATAGCCTATAGGCTACATAATATCACACGTATCAAATAGTGCGTGTGCACAAACGCGAGAACTATGATAACCATTTGAGTCATTCAATCTGTTTAGTGCCAATTTTACCATAATGGAAGGCCTTGCTATATGAACTCATGGGGGACACACAGAACACCTACTGGATAGAAAGTTGCGTTTTCTTAGTTATAACAATTAAGACACCTCTCGTGTTGGAATATCTGGTAGAATTATAAAACGTATTGTTGATTGAGAGACATTTAGAAACATATCCAAAAAAGCTCACTTAAAAGCACGTTTTTAGGGATCAAGGTTTACCTTTAGTAAGAAGAACAGCCATGGCACACAGTTCCAGTTGTAGCCAAATGCAAATGAAACTGGAATGGCGATCCATTTATGACAAGTAACTTTTTAGTCCCCTTATCCCAGTAGCAAAACCCGTAGGGCTGAGCTCGAAGACAAGGTTACATGAACGCTGCAGAAGATAGAGGTGGACGGCGAACAAATGTTGCCACAATCACAATCGGTTGGAAGACGTAAGAAAATAACAACAAAAAAACGAATGGCTTGTCCCTGCATCGAGAAAACTAGGTTACAAGAGAAATAGCCCTAAAATCCGACTTGTACCTTACTTGGATAGCTCTGCAGGAAAAAAACGGAATGTTTATAGCTGCTGAAAATAAGAAAAAAAATACATTCCATGAGTTGAAAAAGTGATAAATCTCGTAACTACTTGTCCACTCCGACTTCACAGACACCCGCGATGATGGTTGTGCATAACATTTATAATCCGAAACCAACGAAATGTGAATAAATGGTTGCTCACTCTCGCATCAACACTTCACTAGTCGACTTCGGGGAGAGGCTCTTGAGTTGAAGAAATATCTGAGCCAGACTTCGATACGTAACCTAAGTCCGCCCACTGAGTGCTCATTGGGTCATCCCGAGCGTAATTTGCATACTTTAGATTTCCATTGATTTCCATTGCATTCACACAATTTAACATTCCTCCTACTCTATGTAAGTGCCATACACTCTCTTATACTGACTAGTCAATGCAATGTAACAGTGCTACAGTTTGGGTCAATCAATGTAGCCGTGAGTGTTGGCTACATTGTTTTAATAAAAAGCAGCATAAAATAGGTCTATACATGCCTTAGGCTATTCAGGTAGAATATAAACTAATAATGAAAACATAGTCTAATCTATTTAGAAGTTAGGCTATGAGCTCATCTTTACCTACCTGTCTGTATGTAGCCTATCCAAATTACCTCGTTAGGCGGACGCCACCACGAGCAGGTTCCCCAGCCTATGCCAGCCCAGAGATCTATTACGCAACATGTAAAGTGTTGGTCCCATGTTTCATGAGCTGAAATAAAACATCCTGGAAAATTTCCATAAGCACAAGACGCTTATTTCTCTCAAATGTTGTGCACAAATTTGTTTACATCCCTGTTAGTGAGCATTTCTCCTTTGCCAAAATAATCCATCCACCTGACAGGTGTGGCATATCAAGAAGCTGAATAAACAGCATGATCATTACATAGGTGCACCATGTGCTGTGGACAATTAAAGGCCACAGATTTTGAGGGAGTGTGCTGCTGACAGCAGGAATTTCCACCAGAGCTTTTGCCAGATAATTTAATGTTAATTTCTCTACCATAAGCCACCTCCAACATATTACAGTACGTCCAACTGGCTTTACAACGTGTAACCACACCAGCCCAGGACCTCCACATCCGGCTTCTTCACCTGCGGGATCATCTGAGACCAACCATCCGGACAGATGATGAAACTCAGGAGTATTTCTGTCTGTAATAAAGCCCTTTTGTGGGTAAAAAAATATTCTGATTGGCTTGGCCTGGCTCCCCAGTGGGTGGGCCTATGCCCTCCCAGGCCCAGCAATGGCTGTGCTTCTGCCTAGTCATGAAATACCTAGATTAGAGCCTAATTGATTTATTTCAATTGACTGATTTCCTTATATGAACATTAACTCAGTAAAATCATTGAAATTGTTGCATGATGTGTTTATATTTGTGTTCAGTATAGATTGCTGCTGCCTGTGTAAATGGATGTTATGGGTGCTTAATAGGCGTTTAGAGAAATTAGCAATCCAAAAAGACACTTGGCGCCACTGAGACGACACAGACAGACACGGACACTCAATTACCCTCGAAATAATCCCATGCAAAACACACAGCAGCACTAGTCTCCGATCGATATCAAAACCAACCAGCCCAAATCAAACCTATTCTGTTGATTCTGATTACTTTGGAAACTGTAGTCCAAGACAGTTTGACGTTTGGTTTAAAAAAATAATAATTTAAAAAAATGTTTTTAAAGGTTGATTGACTGAGAGACAAGAACGAATTACAACCAAACAATCATAAATTACATTATTCAGGAAAAAGGTTAAGTGTTATTCACCAATGTCGTATGCTTATTATGTTACAGCCTCAGCAGCCAGCCATCCCATGTCTGGGTTGTGGGCTATAGGCCTACATGGGTTAGGAATATTAGGATATTGAATACCTATTTTAGGCTAAAGTGTTCAACTTGAGAATGAGTTTATTTCAGAATTCCATGAACGAACAGGATTATGGGCTACATGGAATGTTAGCTAGGTAAGCTTTTATACTGATAGCATCAAACATTCTCGTGGTAAACTATGCAGCAGTAGTTTTCATCTCTCTGTCCCCTAATTAACACCTTTGGGCGGAATCTCCGGAAAAGGAAACAATGGCAACATTCTCATGATGGTAGTTAAATGCCTAGTCACATATTCTGTGAAAATGTCAAGCCAACTAGTAGCCTAAGCCATATGTGAAAAATATTCATACCAAAAGAAAATGCTAGGCCTGGGCCTAAATGGAAAATAATATCTCCAGCCTACAAAGAATAGCGAGAGACAGAGAGATGCCTCTCGCTATTACATAGCCATAGCCATGATATAGGCCCAACATTTTAAATGTTTCTACTCTTTTGAAACTTTTGTGAGTGCAATGTTTACACCTCTTTTCTGATTGTTTGTTTCACTTTTGTTTATTAGCTTAATTATTTCACTTGCTTTGGCAATGTAAACATGTGTTTCCCATGCCAATAAAGTCCTTCGAATTGAATTGAGACACGTTTTTGCCAGACGGTCATAGACACAATGTCAAAGGGTAAAGCTTTCCTGAGAGACGCCAGACCTACACCTGCTTTGCATCATCCACCCAAATCTGTTGAACAAACTAGGCTAAACCTAAACCTGTTGATCTGCCTCTAGAAATGACAAGTAGTTACACCATTTTAGAAATGTCCGATATAGGCCTACTCTTATCCTTGCAACTGTTTTCACACTCTGCTAATGTTGCTAATCTTTATAACAAACATGACACTCCTATGCTCCAAAATGATGCTCTCCGCCTGGTATATTAACTTTTTATATCCATTTCAGGTAACTGTCACGAAGAACTGTAACATAATAGCCTATGCAACCCTTTCCTCTAGAATAGATTAAATTCTAATAAACTTCAGAAATGAAATAGAGGTGGCGATATATAATCAGATATGGTAATAATATCCAAAAGGCCTTGAGGTGCTCTATGGATGAACCATAATGAATGGCATGTTCCCTGCATGAAAGGTAGGCCTTTTGTCTGTATCTCAGGCAACACACCATCACATCTTATTGTAACATGAACACAAATTACTTATTCGAAACTCGTGACAGGCACACAAAAAAGTCCACTTTTTCATCACAATGCATTTTGTGTGCATTACATGATTTTCTTTCTTAATAATGCATTAGGGTACATTACACTAATTCCAATTTGTTGTGGCTAACGTTAACTAGGCTAGGGGTTAAGGTCAGTTAGGTTTAGGGGATAAGGTTAGGGATAGTTAACATGCTAGCTAAGTAGTTAAAGGGTTAGGTTTAGGAGTAAGGTTAAAGGGTTAAGGTTAGGGCTAAGCTTAGCCAGCATGCTAAGTAGTTGCAAAGTATCTCAAAAGTAGTAAGTAGTTGCAAGTAGCTAATTAGAGAAAATGCTAAAGTTATCCATGATGAGATTCAAACACACAACCTTTGGGTTGCTAGACATTCCTATTATATGACCATATCTGTCTGTAACCTACTGTCGTTATCTGTGGTTGAAATGCACTGTATACAAACTCGTGCACTGCACACAAAAAAATACATTTTTTTGTGTGTCTGCCACAAATTTCCCATAAGCAATTTGTGTCTATTTCACAATAATCTGTGATCCTGGGTTGACCTCAGTTGTATGGTTGAATAATGCCATCTACTGGCTCAGAGTGAAATGTCCCCTACAAACTGTGGATGGTAGATAGACAGGTTTTCATTCTTTTTTCTCTCTTGCATGAAACATTTTCTGCTGAATGAATGAATCAATTAATCAAGCAATCAGCTTAACTCAAATTATCTCAAACCAATCAATTAACTCAAATCACTGTTCAGTCATTTTAATATGCCTTAAAAATCTCAATTACCTTGCCCCCACACATTGACTCTATACCAGTAGCCCCTGTATATAGCCTCGCTATTGTTATTTTACTGATGCTCTTTAATTATTTGTTACTTTTATTTTAAAATGTGTTTTTTAAAGTATTTTTCTATAAACTGTGTTGTCGGTCGAGTGCTTGTAGATAAGCATTTCACTGTAAGGCCTACTACACCTGTACATTTGATTTGATTTGAATATGGCAGGCTGTTTAGTTTCAAGCAGTTGGTGCAGGGTAGGACATTGAGAATGGACAAGACAAACTAGGCTATGCATCTGGCCTATGATGGTCATTCATTTCCACATTATGGGGTAGAATAGATTATGCAAAAGTGAATGGTTAGGAGCACTGTGCAAGCGATAATATTGAAATGGAAGGAGTATCAGACCACTGCAAATCTACCAAGACCTGGCCGTCCCTCTAAACTTTCAGCTCATACAAGGACAAGACTGATCAGAGATGCAGCCAAGAGGCCCATGATCACTCTGGATGAACTGCAGAGATCTACAGCTGTGGGAGACTCTGTCCATAGGACAACAATCAGTCGTATATTGCACAAATCTGGCCTTTATGGAAGAGTGGCAAGAAGAAAGCCATTTCTTAAAGATATCCATAAAAAATGTCGTTTAAAGTTTGCCACAAGCCACCTGACACACCAAACATGTGGAAGACGGTGCTCTGGTCAGATGAAACCAAAATTGAACTTTTTGGCAACAATGCAAAATGTTATGTTTGGCGTAAAAGCAACACAGCTCATCACCCTGAACACACCATCCCCACTGTCAAACATGGTGGTGGCAGCATCATGGTTTGGGCCTGCTTTTCTTCAGCAGGGACAGGGAAGATGTTTAAAATTGATGGGAAGATGGGTGGAGCCAAATACAGGATCATTCTGGAAGAAAACCTGATGGAGTCTGCAAAAGACCTGAGACTGGGACGGAGATTTGTCTTCCAACAAGACAATGATCCAAAACATAAAGCAAAATCTACAATGGAATGGTTCAAAAATAAACATATCCAGGTGTTAGAATGGCCAAGTCAAAGTCCAGACCTGAATCCAATCGAGAATCTGTGGAAAGAACTGAAAACTGCTGTTCACAAATGCTCTCCATCCAACCGCACTGAGCTCGAGCTGTTTTGCAAGGAGGAATGGGAAAACATTTCAGTCTCTCGATGTGCAAAACTGATAGAGACATACCCCAAGTGACTTACAGCTGTAATCGCAGCAAAAGGTGGCGCTACAAAGTATTAACTTAAGGGTGCTGAATAATTTTGCACGTACAATTTTTCAGTTTTTGATTTGTTAAAAAAGTTTGAAATATCCAATAAATGTCGTTCCACTTCATGATTGTGTACCACTTGTTGTTGATTCTTCACAAAAAAATACAGTTTTATATCTTTATGTTTGAAGCCTGAAATGTGGCAAAAGGTCGCAAAGTTCAAGGGGGCCGAATACTTTCGCAAGGCACTGTATATATATATATATATATATATATATATATATATATATATATATATATATATATATATATATATATATATATATATACTACCGTTCAAAAGTTTGGGGTCTCTTAGAAATATCCTTGATTTTGAAAGAAAAGCACATTTTTTGTCCATTTTTTGTACACCTAAATGATGTAAATATATCACTAGCCACTTTAAACAATGCTACCTTAGATAATGTTACTTACCCTACATTATTCATCTCATATGCATACGTATATACTGTACTCTATATCATCGACTGCATCCTTATGTAATACATGTATCACTAGCCACTTTAACTATGCCACTTTGTTTACATACTCATCTCATATGTATATACTGTACTTGATACCATCTACTGTATCTTGCCTATGCTGCTCTGTACCATCACTCATTCATATATCCTTATGTACATATTCTTTAT
This sequence comes from Oncorhynchus tshawytscha, assembly GCF_018296145.1. NCBI lineage: Eukaryota > Metazoa > Chordata > Actinopteri > Salmoniformes > Salmonidae > Oncorhynchus > Oncorhynchus tshawytscha. The sequence goes on along the minus strand of NC_056457.1, from coordinate 1,749,555 downwards.
CCCCTTACACTGTGTATAAGACAGTAGTTTTGGAATTGTTAGTTAGATTACTTGTTGGTTATTACTGCATTGTCAGAACTAGAAGCACAAGCATTTCACTACACTCGCATTTAACATCTGCTAACCATGTGTATGTGACAAATAAAATTTGATTTAATTTTTTTTGATAACATCAAATTAATTGATCAGAAATAGATTGTAGACATTGTTAATGTTGTAAATTACTATTGTAGCTGGAAACGGCAGATTATTTATGGAATGTCTACATAGGTGTATAGAGGCCCATTATCAGCAACCATCACTCCTGTGTTCCAATGGCACATTGTGTTAGCTAATCCAAGCTTATCATTTTAAAAGGCTAATTGATCATTAGAAAACCCTTTTGCAATTATGTTAGCAGAGCTGAAAAATGTAGTGCTGTTTTAAAAAACAATAAAACTGGCCTTCTATAGACTAGTTGAGTGTCTGGAGCATCAGCACTTGTGGGTTCGGTTACAGGCTCAAAATGGCCAGAAACAAAGGACTTTCTTCTGAAACTCGTCAGTCTATTCTTGTTCTGAGAAATGAAGGCTATTCCATGCGGGAATTTGCCAAGAAACTGAAGATCTTGTACACCACTGTGTACTACTTCCTTCACAGAACAGCATAAACTGAACCTAACCAGAATAGAAAGAGGAGTGTGAAGCCCCGGTGCACAACTGAGCAAGAAGACAAGTACATTAGAATGTCTAGTCCTCAACTGGCAGCTTCATTAAATAGTTCCCACAAAACACCAGTCTCAACATCAACAGTGAAGAGAAATATATTAAACATAGTGGCTGTTTATTGTTTGGCAGTCTTATGGCTTGGAGGTAGAAGCTTTAAGGAGCCTTTTGGTCCTAGAGAGAGAACAGTCTATGACTTAGGTGACTGGAGTTGACCATTTTTGGGCCTTCCTCTGACACAGCCTAGTATATAGGTCCTGGATGGCAGGAAGCTTGGCCCCAGTGATGTACTGGCCTGTATGTACTACCCACTGTCACGCCTTACGGTTAGATACTGAGCAGTTGCCATACCATGTGGTGATAGAACTGGTCAGGATGCTCTCGATGGTGCAGCTGTAGTACTTTTGAGGATCTGGGGAACCATGCCTAATCTTTTCAGTCACCTGAGGGGGAAAAGGTGTTGTCGTGCCCTCTTCACAACTGTCGTGGTGTGTTTGGAGCATGATCGTTTGTTGGTGATGTGGACACCAAGGAACTTGAAACTTTCGACTCGCTCCACTACAGTCCCGTCAATGTTAATGGAGGCCTGTTCGGCCCACATTTTCCTGTAGTCCACGATCAGCTCATTTGTCTTGCTCACATTGAGGGAGAGGTTGTTGTCCTGGCACCACACTGCCAGGTTTCTGACTTCCTCGCTATAGGCTGTCTCATTGTTGTCAGGCCTGCTGCTGTTGTGTCATCAGCTAACTTAATGATGGTGTTGGAGTCGTGTTTGGCCATGCAGTCGTGAGTGAACAGGGAGTACAGGAGGGAACTAAGCACGCACACATGAGGGGCCCCAGTATAGAGGATCAGTGTGTCAAATGTGTTGTTGCCTTACCACCTGGGGGTGGCCCGTCAGGAAGTCCATTTGATTCCCCCATGTCTTCTTCAGGTTGATGATGTACACACCATCACTCTTTCTCTTGTACGTGTAGTACTCCATCTGGAAGTCCATGTTGGTACCTCCCATTAATACAGGTAACGAGTGGAGGACAGAGGAGCCTCTTAAAGAAGAAGTTACAGGTCTGTGAGAGCCAGAAATCTTGCTTGTTTGTAGGTGACCAAATACTTATTTTCCACCATAATTTGCAAATAAATTCATAAAAAATCCTACAATGTGATTTTCTGGATTTTTTTTTCTCCATTTTGTCTGTCATAGTTGAAGTGTACCTATGATGAAAATTACAGGCCTTTCTCATATTTTAAGTGGGAGAACTTGCACAATTGGTGGCTGACTAAATACTTTTTTGCCCCACTGTAGGTGCTCCTTTTGTCCAGGTGGGAAAGGGCCATGTGGAGTGCGATTGAGATTGCGTCGTCTGTGGATCTGTTGGGAGAGTATGCGAATTGGAGTCTAGAGTTTCCGGGATGATGGTGTTGATGTGAGCCATGACCAGCCATTCAAAGCACTTCATGGCTACTAACATGACTTCTACGGGGCGGTAATCATTCATGCAGGTTACCTTCGCTTCCTTGGGCACAGGGACTATGGTGATCTGCTTGAAACATGTATGTATTACAGACTAAGTCAGGGAGAGGTTGAAAATGTCAGTGAAGACACTTACCAGTTGGTCCGCGCATGCTTTGAGTACACGTCCTGGTAATCAGTCTCGCCCCGCGGATTTGTGAATGTTGACCTGTTTAAAAGTCTTGCTCACATTGGCTACAGAGAGCGTGATCACACAGTTGTCTGGAACAGCAGGTGCTCTCATGCATGCTTCAGTGTTGCTTGCCTCCTCTGGTAGGCTTGCGTCACTGGACAGCTCGTGGCTGGGTTTCCCTTTGTAGTAAGTAATAGTTTTCAAGCCCTGCCACATCTGACGAGTGTCAGAGCCGGTGTAGTAGGATTCAATCTTAATCCTGTATTGACGCTTTGCCTGTTTGATGGTTTGTCTGAGATCATAGTGGGATTTCTTACAAGCGTCTGGATTAGTGTCACGCTCCTTGAAATTGGCAGCTCTAGCCTTTAGCTCGATGTGGTTGTTGAGTGTAATCCATGGCTTCTGGTTGGGATATGTACGTACGGTCACTGAGGGGATGACGTCGTTGATGCATTTATTGATGAAGCCGGTGACTGAGGTGGTAACCTCCTCAATGCCATTTGAAGAATTCCTGTACATATTCGTCTGTGCTAGCAAAACAGTCCTGTAGCGTAGCATCCGCGTCATCTGACCACTTACTTATTGAGCGAGTCACGGGTATTTCCTGCTTTAGTTTTTGCTTGTAAGCAGGAATCAAGAGGGTAGATTTATGGTCAGATTGGCCAAATGGAGAGTGAGGGAGAGCTTTGTATGTCTCTGTGTGTGGAGTAAAGGTAGTCTAGAGTTTTTTTCCCTCTGGTTGCACATGTAACATGCTGGTAGAAATTAGGTAAAACAGATGTAAGTTTTCCTGCATTAAAGTCCCCGGCCACTAGGAGCGCTGCTTCTGGATGAGCATTTTCTTGTTTGCTTATGGCCTTACACAGCTTGTTGAGTGCGGTCTTAGTGCCAGCATCGGTTTTTGGTGGTAAATAGACAGCTAAAAATAATATAGATGAGAACTCTCCTGGTAGATCATGTGGTCTACAGCTTATCATGAGGTATTCTACCTCAGGTGAGCAATACCTCGAGACTTCTTTAATATTAGACATCGCGCAACAGCTGTTATTGACAAATAGACCCCCCCGCCTTACCAGACATAGTTTCTCTGTCCTGCCGATGCACAGTAAACCCAGCCAGTTCTATATTATCTGTGTTGTCGTTCAGCCACGACTCAGTGAAACATAATATTTGACAGTTTTTAATGCCATCCCCTCCGGTGTCATTATTAGATATACCAAGTTTGTAGCATCATACCTAAGAAGACTCGAGGCTGTAATCGCTACCAAAGGTGCTTCAACAAAGTACTGAGTAAAGGGTCTGAATACTTATGTAAATGTGATATTTCTGTCATGAATACTTTCCAAACGCACAGTATGGAGGTGCAATTCCAGGGGAAAGACAACAGTGCCATTTAGTGATGAGTGGAATCTGTGACGCTACAGTAGCCAGACTCACTCAAGGTTCAACACTTCTTGACATTGTTGTTGAGGTCTGCATATTTATATTCATCCATTGCATTCAGAGCCCTTCTTAGTAGACCTACTGATTTTCATGGGGGTTTCTCCGTCCTGCATAGGAGAAAGAAATCTAAAGTAGCAACTGGGAAAAAAAACAGGAATCTTAAATGAAGAAAGAATCATTGGGTAGAGGAAAGAGTGACAACTCGTGGAGACATGAGGGGAGAAAGGAGAAAGTGAGGACTGGCAAGCATTGCCAGATACCTAATGGCAGCAGTCCACTTACAGTGCATTCAGAAAATATTCAGACCCCTTGATTTTTCTAAATTTTGTTACATTATAGCCTTATTCTAAAATGGATTAAATCATGGCTTGGTTTTTGCTCTGAGATGCAATGTCAATTGTGGGACCTTAAGACAGGTGTGTGCCTTTCTAAATCATGTCAGATCAAATAAATTTACCACAGGACTCCAAAGGAAACAGGATGCACTGGAGCTCAATTTCAAGCATCTTAACCTGAATACTTAAATTATTTTTAATACAATTTGCAAAACACTCAAAATCTGTTTTGGCTTTGTCATTATGGGGTATTGTGTATACGGAGGGAAAAATTACAAATCCATTTTGGATAAGGCTTTAATGTAACAAAATGTGGAAAAAGTCAAGGGGTCTGAATACTTTCCAAATGCACTGTCAACATAAAGGACTAACTTGAACTGTCGTTCTTCTGTGGTAATTTATTTTGGTTACCCTAGACATACTGAACACTTTGACATATTGGAAACATTCAACATGTTCATTGTGAGAACATTGGAACAAGTTACCCTGGTCCCAGATCTGTTTGAACTCTTGCCGAGTCCATCATCAAACCAAACATGTTGGACATGACAATGAGTAAACATGACAGCAGACACTGGCACTCAGGCTAGTTTTGAACAAATAACATTAATAAACAAAGTACTGAACTGACGAGGTCAAAACAGAGAACTTGGTTCTGTAGAGGCATATTTTATTTATTTTTTCAATATACTTCAGAGGAAAACAATATACAAAGCAATGTGATCAGCTTTACTGAATGTGTTGGTGCATCTCAAATCAGACTGAATAGAAGATTAGAACAGTGGAGAAAAATCAGGCAGTCACAGCTCAGGACACCGTTTACTTCCCAAATCGCACCCCCATTTCCTACATAGAGCACTATTGTTATACATAGGGTACCATTTGGGACAAAGCCACTGTTTCTGTACTGACTCGGAGTGAACAGGGGGGATACAAAGATGCAAGTATGGACGGGAGTGCCAAAAACAACCCTATAGATCGATGCATGACAAACACTTGTTGAATATCTTTTTGTTACTGGATCAAATAGAAAAAAAACATGGTATATTTATTTCCATGTCAGAGGTTGTGTGACTTAAGACTTTCAACAAGGCACTAGCATTAATAGTAATAAACAAAACACTAATAGAACTCCAATAAAATAATAACCAGTACTCACTTGAGTTTAGCATGTTTATTACAATACGCACATATCACATTGGCTGTCATTGCTCTGCTCAACCTCTGACCCTGGTGTGTGAGGTTAGTGATCAGCACCTCCATGTCCACATCCCAAATGGTACCCTGTTCCCTATATAGTGCACCACTTTTAACCAGGCCCTTTAGGTAAGAAGACTAAAAAAGAGAAGAGAGACTCATAAGAGAGCAAGAAGTACAAATGGGAGCCAGTAGTTCTACTTGTGTCATTCAGGTCAATTCACCGAGTGCCATTTGGCTTCCATTGCACTTCCTGAAAAATCTTGAGAATTATGACATCATCTCCTTTTTAGTCTTTTTGACTATGGGCCCTGGTCAAAGGTAATGTACCAAATCAGGAATAGGGTGCCATTTCAGACGTACCCTATACCTTGCCAGTGCCCCCCAAACAGCTGCTTTAATAGCTCCAAGTAGCACTCATTGTGCAAAGAAAAGTGTAGCAATAATTTATTAATAACATATTCTGATATACTAGTAGCACTGCAACTTTTTAATAAAGCCTTTTTCTTTACTTCTTAAACTCCATTATTACTTTATCAACTGTACATAGGAATGAACTCTCGGTTGAACCAAGACTGTGCCACCTCGCTTTTAATATAAGTATCCCCCCCCCCAAAAAAAACCTTGCTGGAAAGTTTGAGAAAAAAAAACAGGAGGGTTTTTACTCTTCCCGGCTCCTCTACATTATAGGAGGAGCTAGACCACGGGGTTGGGCTCCTGCATGTAATGGGTATGACCAGGGTGGGAGTTATGGAGGGGTTAGCAGTGGGAATGGTCCTTGATCTCAAAGCAGCACACAATTGTGGCACCTTTTTTTCCCCCTTCACTCACTCATCACACCACCAGGCACTGGTTTGTTTGTTTTTCATTTTAGGAAATGCAGGACAGGGCCACAGGGAGCTGTGAACAAACAGATCTGAACCATTGCGACCAGACATTATATACCTTTCAGCAGGAGGAAGGTGGGGATGGGTAGCTGTGTGCGGCTGTCTCCCAAATATCACCCTACTCCCTATATAGTGCAAATTTTAACCAAAAGTAGTTCAATACACATAGGAAATAGTGTGCCATTTGGGACACATCCTGTCTGTGTGTAACCATTATACTTCAACCAAAGGGGGATGATAGGGAAAATAACTTTAATCCATTGAGCATTATTATTATTCAAGAGCAGAGAAAAACCAGTGAGTTTGTTTTACCTTGCTTGCTTGTTTTATACTAAGTTAATGTTTCAGTTATTATTGACTGTATAACACTATACTCCACCGTTTCCATGCAGGTCATAGATGTTCAAGGCAATGGTTCACCCATCTATTAAAACAAAAGCTTCAAGTCTGCAGACTGACAGTGTCGTCCCAAATAGCATCCTATTCCCAATATAGTGCACTACTTTTGACTAGGGCCTATATGGTTCTGGTTAAAAGTAGTGCACTATAGAGGAAATAGTGTGGCATTTGGGACATACCCACTGACAGACAAGTTTAATATGAAGGAGGCTATGAAATTAAGCCGTTACTTCCTCGGCATAACGTTGATTAGTTTGGATGTCAAAAGCTTTGATAAGCATGGCTTTCCATGGTCTCAATAATCTACAAAACATATTTACAACATGGATAACATCTACAAGAAATCTACATCTCCAGGGCACATACAAAACCAACCATAGGGGCATCCCAAATGGCACCCTATCCACTACATAGTGTACTATAAAGGCAATAGGGTGCCATTTGGGACACAGGCCATGTCTTGTATCAACCCTTTTTCTCCCCTCTTCCCCAACCAACCAACCACTCAGACCCTCTCCCACAAGCCCAGCACTCTCCATGCCCAACGGTCCAAAGCCAACCCAACTGCAGCTTGTGTTAAGACTGGGCACAGAACAAGAACAGTTCTCCCAACCAACGGCTCTCTTACAACCATGTGCAATGGGTCTCTCCACCCTATCCTCTCCATTCTTCAACTCAAGTTCTCAGACCATGAAGGAATTCTGATTCTTCAACTTTTCAAGTTCTTTAATTTGTTGTCTCAAAAATAATATCCTAGACAAGAGTAGAAAAAAATATGTATTAGTTGTCATGTTAAAAGATTTGTAATAATAGAACACATGGATGTTAACACGCATATCGCAGACAATTAGGGTCTGGACTCTTACCTCTGCTCGCGCAATGTCGCTTGAATTTCACTGACTCGAACTAAGGATCTGAGATTTTTGAGCTCCGTGCAATTTTCAGACATGTAGATGCTTCCCATGGTGTGGGCCTCCTCACGTAGTCTGGAAGCCTGGGGGGGAGATCAAAAAGTTTAAAATAATCAAAGAAAATCAAAAAGAACAACAGCAATGACACTGATCATTGCATAATGAATCTGGGTTCACATCAAAATAATGAAATGAATAGGTTACCCAATACTGTAAAATCTATACACTCTCTATGCTCTTTACCAAATATCTTTACTGGTGAAATAATAAAAAACAATGCATACAATTCCTTAAATGCGTATCCTACCTGTTTCTCTGCGTGGTCGGCGGGCCAGCCCTGGACATGCTTGATGAGATTCTCATTGAAGTGTGCTGCTAGGGTGGGGGTGAAGGAGCAGGAGGCTGGTCGGGTGGAGGAAGAAGAGCTAGAGGGGGTGGAGGTGGTGGCACTGCTGCTGCTGGGGGAGACGTAGTTGGGACCTGGGGATGGACTCCTCTGACTGCTGTGGAATGACAGAGGCGCAACAAGAGGGTCAGACTAATTATATGCTAATGATATTAACTTTGTTGTTGTAACAGAGGAGACAGGAGGGGCAAACCAATATATCATACAAAACAGACCAAGACAGCATAATATCAACAATTAAGGTTCTTAGAAATCAAATAACTAAACAATTGTGCATATTATGTGAGATTCTGCTGATCAAATACAACCAGAGAAAAGGGTCCACATCAGAAAAGACTGACACATTCTGCATATTATTTTAAGCTCAAAACACCCATGAAGTCCAGTGTCTGACTACAGTCAGGGTGGGGTAATCTACATTGTAATACTTAATTTTGCAATATTGTATTCACTCTGTGGCTTGTGAATCGTGATTTGGTTAAATCCGCTTAACAGTTCCAATACATATCAGATGTGTTTAACTTGATGTCATCTTGATTTCTTTGGTTAAACAATGGTGCATCCATTGTCTTTGTGTGTAGCGATACAATGCAATGACTTATGAAAAATGTGTTCTATAAACCGCCAGCAGGTGGTGCCACAACATGACATATTGACAAATTAAATGGTCTCCTACAAGGCAGGCTCATGTATGGCATTGTTCTGTTTTTCCTTCACATCAGTCAGACCAACAGAGTTTCTTGAAGAATCTTACTAGCAATATGTGGTTGTTTTGTCTTCTATAGATAGGAGCAGATGCTCCGTTAATTTTTTGTAAATAGATTTGCCACACTAAAAACACAAATTAACACATTCAACGCCACACAATGTTATTCAAAAATGTATTGGTTTCTTCAATGTACACAACACCCAATAATGACAGTTTTTGCTTTAAGATTTCTTTTTTGCAAATGTATAAATAAACTGAAATATTACAATTTACACAAGTATTCAGACCCTTTACTCAATACTTTGCTGAAGCACCAAGTCTTCTTGGGTATGACGCTACAAGTTTGACACATCTATGTGGGGAGTTTCTCCCATTCTTCTCTGAATATCCTCAAGCTGTGTCAGATTGGATGAGAGTCGCTGCACAGATATTTTCATGTCTCTTCAGAGATGTTAGATCGGGTTCAAGTCCAGGATCTGGCTGAGCCACTCAAGGACATTGAGACTTGTCCTGAAGCCACTCCTGCGTGGTCAAGGTTGTGCGCTTAGGTTTGTTGTTTTTTTTGAAGGTGAACCTTTGCCCTAATCTGAGGTCCTGAGCACTCTGGTTTTCATCAAGGATCTCTGTACTTTGTTCCGTTCAGCTTTCCCTTGATCCTGACTAGTCTTCCAGTCCCTGCAGGCTGAAAAATATCCGCACAGCTTGATGTTGCCACAACCATCCTTCACAGTAGGGCCATGTTTCCTCCAGACGTGACACTTGGCATTCAGGCCAAAGAGTTCAATCTTGGTTTCATCAGACCAGAGAATCTTGTTTCTCATGGTCAGAGTCGTTAGGTACCTTTTGGATAACTCCAAGCGGGCTGTCAGGTGCCTTTTGCTGAGGAGTGGCTTCCATCTGAGCACTACCATAAAGGCCTGATTGGAGTTCTGCAGAGATGGTTCTCTTTCTCGAAGGTTCCCCCATCTCCACAGAAGAACTCTGCAGCTCTGTCAGGGGGACCATCAGGACCGTGGTCACCTCCCTGACCAAGATCCTTCTCCTGCGATAGATCAGTTTGGCCGGGAGGCCAGCTCTAGGAAGAGTCTTGGTGGTTCCAAACATCTCCATTTAAGAATGATGGAGGCCACTGTGTTCTTGGGGGATCTTCAATGCTGCAAAAATTGTTTTGTACCCTTTCCCAGATGTGCCGAGACACAATCCTGTCTGAGCGCTACGGACAATTCCTTCGACCTCAAGGCTTAGTTTCTGCTCTGACATGCGCCGCCAACTGTGGGACCACATACAGTTGAAGTCGGAAGTTTACATACACTAAGGATGGAGTCATTAAAACTCGTTTTTCAACCACTCCACAAATTTCTTGTTAACAAACTATAGTTTTGGCAAGTCAGTTAGGACATTATTTTGTGCACGACAATACATTTTTCAAACATTTTTTTAGCGACAGATTTCACTTATAATTCACTGTATCACAATTCCAGTGGGTCAGAAGTTTACATACACTAAGTTGACTGTGCCTTTAACTTCTTGATTTACTACCCTTCCCGGATCCGGGAAAGTAATCATCGCCTGAAATTAATTAGCATAACGCAGCGGACATAAATATCCCTAGAAAATATTCCTATTCATGAAAATCACAAATGAAATATATTGAGACACAGCTTAGCCTTTTGTTAATCACACTGTCATCTCAGATTTTCAAAATATGCTTTACAGCCAACGCTAGACAAGCATTTGTGTAAGTTTATCGATAGCCTAGCATAGCATACCAGCAGGCAACATTTTCACAAAAATAAGAAAAGCAATCAAATTAAATAATTTACCTTTGAAGAACTTAGGATGTTTTCACTCAGGAGACTCCCAGTTAGAAAGCAAATGTTATTTTTTCCAAAAATATTATTTTTGTAGGCGAAATAGCTCTGTTTGTTCTTCACGTTTGGCTGAGAAATTGACAGGAAAATGCAGTCACTACAACACCGAACTTTTTTCCAAATTAGCTCCATAATATCGACAGAAACATGGCAAACGTGGTTTAGAATCAATCCTCAAGGTGTTTTTCACATATCTATTCGATAAAATATCCTTCGGGACAATTGGTTTCACATAAGAAGCAATTGTAAAAATGGCTACTTGTGTACTTTACGCAAGATTTTCTCTCGGAGCAATCATGTGACCACTTGCTAAATGTGGTCCCTTCCCAAAAATGAAAATACTGCCCCTAGAGTTCCAAGAGGTTAAAAAGCAGAAAATCATGTCATGGCTTTAGAAGCTTCTGATGGGCTAATTGACATCATTTGAGTCAATTGGAGGTGTACCTGTGGATGTATTTCAAGGCCTTCCTTCAAACTCACTCAGTGCCTCTTTGCTTGACATCATGGGAAAAATAAAAGAAATCAGCCAAGACCACAGAAAAACAATTGTAGACCTCCACAAGTCTGGTTCATCCCTGGGAGCAATTTCCAAACGCCTGAAGGTACCACGTCCATCTGTACAAACAATAGTATGCAAGTATAAACACCATGGGACAACGCAGCCGTCATATCGCTCAGAAAGGAGACGCGTTCTGTCTCCTAGAGATTAACGTATGTTGGTGTGAAAAGCGCAAATCAATCCCAGAAGAACAGCAAAGGACCTTGTGAAAATGCTGGAGGAAACAGGTACAAAAGTATCTATATCCACAGTAAAACGAGTCATATGTCGACATAACTTGAAAGGCTGCTCACCAAGGAAGAAGTCAAGTCACTGCTCCAAAATCTCCATAAAAAAGCCAGACTACGGTTTGCAACTGCACATGGGGACAAAGATTGTACTTTTTGGAGAAAATGTCCTCTGGTCTGATGAAACAAAAATAGAACTGTTTGGCCATAATGACCATCGTTATGTTTGGAGTATAGGGGGAGGCTTGCAAGCCGAAGAACACCAGCCTAACTGTGAAACACGGGGGTGGCGGCATCATGTTGTGGGAATGCTTTGCTGCAGGAGGGACTGGTGAACTTCACAAAATAGATGACACCATGAGGAATACAATTATGTGGATATATTGAAGCAACATCTCAAGACATGAGCCAGGAAGTTAAAGCTTGTTCGCAAATGGGGCTTCCAAATGGACAATGACCCCCAGCATAGTTCCAAAGTTGTGGCAAAATTATTTAAGGACAACAAAGTCAAGCTATTGGTATTGGAGTAGCCATCAGAAAGCCCTGACCTCAATCTCATAGAAAATGTGTGTGCAGAACTGAAAAAGTGTGTGAGAGGAAGGAGGCCTACAAACCTGACTCAGTTACACCGGCTCTGTCAGGAGGAATGGGCCAAAATTCACATAACTTATTGTGGGAAGCTTGTGGAAGGCACCAGACCCCACACAATTTAAAAAGGCAATACTACCAAATACTAATTGAGTGTATGTAAAATTCTGACCCACTGGGAATGTGAAGAAATAAAAGCTGAAATAAATCATTCTCTACTATTATTCTGACATTTCACATTCTTAAAATAAAGTGTTGATCCTAACCGACCTAAGATAGGACATTTTTTACATGGATTAAATGTCAGGAATTGTGAAAAAGTATAGAAGAGTTTAAATGTCTTTGGCTAAGGTGTATGTAAACTTCCAACTTCAACTGTATAGAGAGGTGTGTGCCTTCCAAATCATGTATAGAGAGGTGTGTGCCTTCCAAATCATGTCCAATCAATTGAATTTCCCACAGACTCCAATCAAGTCGTAGAAACATCAAGGATTATCAATGGAAACAGGATGCACCGGAGATCAATTTCGAGTCTCATAGCAAAGGGGCTGAACATTTATGTAAATAAGGTATAAGCTTTATTTTTAATACATTTGGAAAAATGTCTAAAAACCTGTTTTCGCTTTGTCATTATGGAGTATTGTGTGAAGATTGAAGGGGGAAAAAATAATTTAATCCATTTTAGAATAAGGCTGTGGGAAAAAAACAATGTGGAAAAAAGGGAATACTTTCCGAATGTACTGTACATTGCTCGAGCCCATAAATGAATCAAGTGTCTGCTAAATTACTAAAAATGTAAAACCTCACCCTTGACGCTGGAGAGTTCTTGGGGAGGCTGCGATGTCGTGTCCGTGCTGTTTGTCGCTGGGGAGGGGCTGCTGGGGGGAGGGCTGAGGGGCTGATCCTTGCTGCTTCACAGCCGGCGTGTTGCTCACCTGGACCACAGCCAGAGAGCAGAGAAGGGTTAGAGAGGAAACACACCAGAACCCGAGGTTCACCACAACCACACAGACAGGGAGGAAGGTTAAAAGCCCAGATTAGACTGGCACAGACCATCATTTTACTGAAATTCACTTGCTGTTGATTGACTCGACACACAAACACAAGGGGATGGGATGTTATCGAATACAAATGCCAGTAGCTATGGTTTCCATCCAATTGGCGACAGATTTATGCAAATATTCTAAAATCCTCATAATAAAATATCATACAAAGACCCGTCAAGCTCATCACCATGCATTTTCGTCACGCTGTGAAGGTCATTATAACTTCGTGCCTTCAGAAAGTATTCACACGCCTTGACTTTTTACACATTTCGTTATGTTACAGCCTGAATTTAAAATGGATTAAACTGGCCAACATACAAAACCCCATAAGGTCGAAGTGGAATTATGTTTTTACAAATTAGTTTAAAAAAAATGAAAACCTGAAATGTCATGAGCCAGTAAGTATTAAACCCCTTTGTCATGGGAAGCCTAAATAAGTTCAGGAGTAAAAATGTGCAAGTCTCATAAGTTGCATGACTGTGTAATAATAGCATTTTACATGACTAGAATGACTACCTCATCTCCTTACTCCACACATACAGATAATTGTAAGGTCTCTCAGTCGAGAAGTGAATTTCAAACAGATTCAACAACAAAGACCAATGACTCGCAAAGACGGGCAGCTATTGGTAGATGGGTAAAACAAAAAAAAGCAGATCGTGAATATCCCTTTGAGCATGGACGGTGTTGGACAGTGTATTAATAAACCCAGCCACTACAAATATAGACGTTCTTCCTAACTCAGTTGACGGAGAGGAAGGAAACCGCTCAGGGAATTCTCCATGATGCCAATGGGGACTTTAAAACAGTTAGAGTTTATCCTCTAGTGACACCCCATCCCGTGAACAGGACCGTTTATCATCTTACACTAATTAGCATAACGCAACGGACATAAATCTTCCTAGAAAATATTCCTATTCATGAAAATCACAAGTGAAATGTATTGGAACACAGCTTAGCCTTTTGTTAATCACCCTGTCATCTCAGATTTTCAAAATATGCTTTACAGCCAACGCTAGACAAGCATTTGTGTAAGTTTATAATAGCCTAGCATAGCATTATGCCTTGCTAGCAGCAAGCAACCTTGTCACGGAAATCAGAAAAACAATCAAATTAAATCGTTTACATTTGATGAACTTCGGATGTTTTCACTCACGAGACTCCTAGGTAGATAGCCAAAGTTAATTTTTTCCCAAAAATATTATTTTTGTAGGCGAAACGGCTCCGTTTGTTCTTCACGTTTGGCTGAGAAATCACCCGGAAATTGCTGTCACCACAACGCCATTTTTTCTCTCCAAATTAGCTCCATAATATCAACAGAAACATGGCAAACGTTTAGAATCCATCCTCAAGGTGTTTTTCTAATATCTATTCGATAATATATTTGCCGGGATAATTCCCTTTTCTCTAGGACCGATTGGAGTAATGGCTACCTCTGCACTTTACGCGAGTCTCTCTCTCGGAGCCACCAATGTACCCCCATACATCTATTCTTCAACAGAAATGCGTAAAACTACGTGACAATGCTGTAGACACCTTGGGGAATACGTAGAAAGCGTAAGCTCGTTGATGGTACATTCACAGCCATATAGGGAGTCATTGGAACGCAGCGCTTTCAAAACCTGGGGCACTTCCGGATTGGATTTTTCTCAGGCTTTCGCTTGCAACATAAGGTCTGTTTTAAAATTATATTTTTTTTTTACCTTTATTTAACTAGGCAAGTCAGTTAAGAACAAATTCTTATTTTCAATGACGGCCTAGGAACTGTGGGTTAACTGCCTGTTCAGGGTCAGAACGACAGATTTGTACCTTGTCAGCTTGGGATTTGAACTTGCAACCTGCCGGTTACTAGTCCAACGCTCTAACCACTAGGATACCCTACCACCCCCCTACCGTATGAATACATTCTGAAGGCACTATTTCATCAGTAGACTAATAAATTAAATGCTTTTGAGTTGTAGTGGGAGGACCACACAACATGTCATCACGTGACTCCCAAGTTTACTTTGATATAATAGTTATATCAATATATACAAAAGTGGTCAGATGACGTGGATGCAGGACTGTTTTGCTAGCAAAGACTGGAATATGTTCCGGGATTTATCCAATGGCAATGAAGAGTACACCACCTCAGTCACCGGCTTCATCAATAAGTGCGTCGATGAACCAGAAGCCTCAGATTATAGGCAACATCTGCACTGAGCCAAAGCCATGAGCTGTCGCTTTTAACCTCTCTGGGATATGTGGGAAGCTAGCATCCCACCTGGCCAAAAGCCAGTGAAAATGCAGAGCGCCAAATTCAAATAAATGACTATAAAAATCAAACTTTCATAAAATCACACATGTAAGATACCAAATTAAAAGCTACACGTGTTGTGAATCCAGCCAACATGTCAGATTTCAAAAAGGCTTTTCGGCAAAAGCAAACAATGCTATTATCTGAGGATAGCACCATAGTAAACAAAGAGAGAAAACATATTTCAACCCTGCAGGCGCGACACAAAACACAGAAATAAAAATATAAAATCATGCATTACCTTTAACGAGCTTCTTTTGTTGGCACTCCAATATGTCTAATAAACATCACAAATGGTCCTTTTGTTCGATTAATTCCGTTGATATATATCCAAAATGTCCATTTATTTGGCGCGTTTGATCCAGAAAAACACCTGTTCCAACTTGCTACACTACAAAATACCTCAAAACTTTGCCAAAACTACAAAATATCTCAAAACTTTGCCAAAACATTTCAAACTACTTTTGTAATACAACTTTAGGTATTTTTAAGTAAATAATCGATCAAATTAAAGACGGGATGATCTGTGTTCAATACCGGAAGAAAACAAACTGACGCTACCTTTCTGGTCACGTGCCTCTATCTAACAGTACACTTGAAGTGACCCTCGTTTTGAACAGGGCTACTTCTTCATTACACAAAGGAAAAACCTCAACCAATTTCTAAAGACTGGTGACATTTAAGGATCTGCAAGACGGTCCCTTAGAAATCTGGATTCCCAATGAAAACCCATTGAAAAGAGTGACCTAAAAAAAAAAAAGAAATCTGAATGGTTTGCCCTCTGGATTTCGCCTGCTTCATAAGTTCTGTTATACTCAGACATGATTCAAACAGTTTTAGAAACTTCAGTGTTTTCTATCCAAATAATATGCATATCTTATCTTCTGAGGATGAGTAGCAGGCAGTTGAATATGGGCATGCATTTAATCCGGACGTGAAAATACTGCCCCCTGTCACCAAGAAGTTAAGGAGCAGGACTAACCCGGAAGCTTATAAGAAATCCCACTCTGACCGCCGACGAACCATCAAACAGGCAAAGCGTTTAATACAGGACTAAGGAGGTATCCTACTACACCGGCTCTGATGCTTGTTGGATGTGGCAGGGCTCGCAAACTATTATGGACTACAAAAAGGAAACCCAGCCACAACCCAGTGACGCGAGCCGACCAGACGGGCTAAATGCCTTCAAGGAAAGCAACACTGAAACAAGAATGTGAGCACCAGTTGTTCCCAGACGCCAGTGTGATCACACTCTCCGTAGCAGATGTGAGCAAGACCATTAGCCTCTTAAGGATCGGACAATTTTATTCAATTTGCTGAAAATGGGCAAGACTGTTAAACAGGTCAACATTCACAAGGCCAGATGGATTACCAGGACGTGTACTCAAAGCATGCGCGGACCAACTGGCAAGTGTCTTTCATTGATATTTTCCACCTCTCCCCGACCAAGTCAGTAATACCTACATGTTTCAAGCAGACCACCATAGTCCCTGTGCCCAAGAAAGCAAAGATTACCTGCCTAAATGACTACCGCCCCATAGCACTTATGTCGGTAGCCATGAAGTGCTTTGAATGGCTGGTCACATCATCATCCAGGAAATCCTAGCCCACTAATTCACGTACCACCCCAACAGATCCACACCTTTCCCACCTGGACAAAAGGAACACCTATGTGAGAATGCTGTTCATTGACCACAGCTCAAGTGTTCAACACCATAGTGCCCACGAAGCCCATCACTAAGCTAAGGACCCTGGGATTAAACACCTCCCTCTGCAACTGGATCCTGGACTTCCTTACCGGCCACCACCAGGTGGAAAGGGTAGGCAACACCACATCTTCCACGTTGATCCTCAACACGGGGGCACTACAGAGGTGCGTGCTTAGATCCCACCTGCACTCCCAAGCAAAACTCCAACATCTTTAAGTTGGCTGACGGCCTGATTACAGACAACAATGAGATGGAGGTCAGAGACCTGGCAGTGTGGTGCCAGGAGAACCTCCTCTCCCACAATTTGAGCAAGACAACTACAGGACTACAGGAAAAGGAGTGCCAAACACGCTTCAATTCACATCGATGGGGCTGTAGTGGAGCAGGTTGAGAGTTTCAAGTTGCTTGGCGTCCACGTCACCAACAAACTATCATGGTCCCAACACACCAAGAAAGTTATGAAGAGGGCATACCAACGCCTTTTCCCCCGCAGGAGACTGACAAGATTTGTCATGGGTCCCCAGATCCTCAAAAAGTTTGACGCCCAAAGCCATAATAAGAGTGCTGAACAATAAATCAAATGGACAACCGACCGTTTTTTACACTGCTACGACTTTATTATCTATGCAGTCACTTTACTCCTACTTACATGTACAAATTACCTCGACTAACCTGTACTCCCGCACATTGACTAGGTACCGGTATTCAATGTATAACGCCTCATTAATATGGTATTTTTGTGTTATTTTAATTTGATTTAGTAAATAGTTGAAGTCGGGAGTTTACATACACCTTAGCCAAATACATTTAAACTTTTTTTTTTTTTACCATCCCTGACATTAAATCCTAGTAAAAAAATCTGTCTTAGGACAGTTAAGAACACCACTTTATTTTAAGAATGTGAAATGCCAGAATAATATAATGACTTATTTCAGCTTTTATTTCTTTCATCACATTCCCAGTGGGTCAGAAGTCTTACACACTCAATTGGTATTTGGTAGTATTGCCTTTAAATTGTTTAACTTGGGTCAAACATTTCAGGTAGCCTTCCACAAGCTTCCCACAATAAGTTGGGTACATTTTAGCAATTTCCTCCTGACAGAGCTGGTGTAACTGAGTCAGGTTTGTAGGCCTCCTTGCTCGCACACCTTTTCTGCATACACATTTTCTATAGGTTTGAGGTCAGTGCTCTGTGGTGGCCACTCCAATACCTTGACTGTGTTGTCCTTAAGCCATTTTGTCACAACTTTGGAAGTATGCTTGGGGTCGTATTCCATTTGGAAGCCCCATTTGCGACCAAGCTTTAACTTCATTGGGATAGGGGGCAGAATTTTCACGTCCGGATGAAAAGCATGCCCAAAGTAAACTGCCGGTTTCTCAGGCCCAGAAGCTAGGATATGCATATAATTGGTAGATTTAGATAGACATAATTTAAAGTTTTAGAAACGTAGTGTTTTCTGCGAGTGTAACAGAACATATTTGAGAGGACAAACCACCCAGGAAATTTTGTTGTCGTTGTCACTGTTTTCAATTGGTTTTCTATAGGAAACCTGTGAGGAACCTGGTTGCCGTTCCTATGGCTTCCACTAGCTGTCATCAGTCTTGAGAAATTGGTTGATGTTTTTCTTTTGAGAAATGAAGAAGTAGGGCTGTTCATTGTGAGTGTCAAGCCAAGTGGACTTTTCTGTGTGACGCCGGTGAACTGGAGCTCGCTCCGTGTTGTTTTTTTAAAATCTACTATTGAACACCGTATATTCCGTCTTAGATATCCTAAAACATAAATAATCGATCAAATTTAATGTCGGATTAGGAAAGTTGTTTGAAATGTTTGTTTACAGGTAACTTATTAGATACTTTGTAGTCATGTTGGGCGAGTTGGAACTGATGTATTTCTGAAACAATCGCGCCAAATAAATGGACATTTTGGGGATATAAAGAAGGAATTTATCGACCAAAAGGACCATTTGTGATTATTCTGGGACATTTTGGAGTGCCAACAGAAGAAGATCTTTAAAGGTAAGGCATGAATTATCGGTATTTCTGACTTTTGTGTCGCACCTGCCTGGTTGAAATATGTTTTTCATGTGTTGGTATGCGGGGCACTGTCCTCAGATAAACGCATGGCTTGCTTTCGCCGTAAAGCCTTAGAAATCTGACTCGGCGGCTGGCTTTACAACAAGTTAAGCTTTATTTTGATGTATATCACTTGTGATTTTATGAAAGTTAAATATTTATAGTATTGAATTTGGCGTGCTGCAATTTCACCGGATGTTGAGGCGGGACGCTAGCGTCCTACTGATCCGAAAGAAAACTTTCTGACTGATGTCTTGAGATGTTGCTTCAATATATCCACATAATTTTTCTGCCTCATGATGCCATCTATTTTGTGAAGTGCACCAGTCCCTCCTGTAGCAAAGCACCCTCACAACATGATTCTGCCACCCCCGTGCTTCACGATTGGGATAACAATGGTCATTATAGCCAAACGGTTCTATTTTTGTTTCATCAAACCAAAGGACATTTCTCCAAAAAGTACTTTCTTAGTCCCCATGTGCAGTTGCAAGCCGTAGTCTGTCTTTTTTAATGGCGGTTTTGGAGCAGTGGCTTCTTCCTTGCGGCCTTTCAGGTTATGTCGATATTGGACTCGTTTTACTGTGGATATAGATACCGCTGTACCTGTTTCCTCCAGCATCTTCACAAGGTCCTTTGCTGTTGTTCTGGGAATGATATGCACTTTTCGCACGTTAATCTGCAGGAGACAGAACGAGTCTCCTTCCTGAATGGTATGATGACTGCGTGGTCCCATGGTGTTTATACTTGCATACTATTGTTTGTACAGATGAACGTGGTACCTTCAGGCGTTTGGAAATTGCGGTCCAAGGATGAACCACACTTGTGGAGGTCTGGTTCATCCTTTTTTCTGAGGTCTTGATTTTCCCATGATGTCAAGCAAAGAGGCACTGTTTGAAGGTAGGCCTTGAAATACATCCACAGGTACACCTCCAATTGACTCAAATGAGGACACTTAGCCTATCAGAAGCTTCTAAAGCCATGACATTTTTGGGAATTTTCCAAGCTGGCACAGTCAACTTAGTGTATGTAAACTTCTGACCCACTGTAATTGTGACACAGTGAATTATAAGTGAAATAATCTGTCTGTAAGCAATTGTTGGAAAAAGTACTTGTGTCATGCACAAAGTAGATGTCCTAACCGACTTGCCAAAACCATAGTTTGTTAACAAGAAATTTGTGGAGTGGTTGAAAAACAAGGTTTAATGACTCCAACCTAAGTGTATGTAAAAATGTTGATTTGACATGGCTGTCTCAAAAAATGGACATCAAAATATTCAAATATAATGATATAACTCAAAAGATCCCCAATGATTGTACAGAGCAGTAGCAGAGTTTCTGTCTAGATCAATTGCCATTCTCTGACCTTGGCTAATACATATTTCTTTGCCACGGTATTGTTTTGGTATTGAGTATCATAATACTAAACCTGGTATAGAAGTCCAGTCCTTAAACACTGAACCTGGGTATGATTTAGGCCAGTTTGTGATGCTGTGAAACACCAACAGAAAATACTCCTAGGCCCAGACCAGCTAGGTTATAAAGCCAACACAAATACTACCATTCCCTTCACTCATTTACATTACATACAGAACAAGAAAGCCAATACTTGTAATGTGACACATGGATTGAACAGAGTTGCTCTGCAGGCAGAGTGAGGTAGACATGGCTTTGCCTACTTTAGACACAGAGGTTCTAGGCAGGGAGTAGGCTGCTAGGCAGGCAGTAGTTAGTATATTAGACTGGCAAGGCTTTTTTTCACTACTTGGTCTTTTGACCAATCACATCAGATCCTTTTCAGAGCTGATACGTCAAAAGAACAATTAGTGAAAAAAATATTAGAATTGGGCTGCATGTCTAAAAGCAGCCAAATAGACATGGCCTACCAGAGTGGTAGTAGTAGACAGTACCTTGTTCTGTGAGGCTACAGGGGGCGTGCTGAGCAGGGCTTTGTGGTGACCAGCGTTGTTCTGCGGCGTGCTGATCCTGGGTGATACGTAGGAGCGGGGAGAGGAGGCGTCTGACGTCAACGACATGGGGGACTGGTTCGACTGCTGGGCTGTTGGGGGTAACAGAGGGTGGTGAATTATTAGACATCTATCTGGTTTAGATACTTTAAAAATCAACAGTGGCAAGTTGGAATAGGAAGGTTGCCATTGTGGCTCTAAAAACAAACAAGGAAGCCAGATAAAACAACAGGGTGGCTGAAGGCCTACCTTGGTTGGAGAGCTGGGCTGCTTGGGAGAGCAGAGTAGTGATGTTGAAGGCTGACGGGCCGGCTGTGAGGATCTTATGAAGCAACGACTGTAACGACGCTTGAGTGACAGCAGCTTTGAGGACTGGAAAGAGAAGGAAAAAAATAAAAATGGGTGAGGAAAGCTTAGAAATATGGGCTTTTATCTAAAACCATAACATAAGATGATCCCTAACATCACCCCTGTTTTAGAGCCATCAGATCAGCCACACAAAGTGCGCGACCAAACAAAATGTAAACAATGGAGCAAATTAAATTCTATGACTAACTACTCTCTAGCTAGTAAAAATGTCTTTTTACGTAGGCGCAAACTGAATCAGGATGGATTGGGCAATATTACCATAGTATCGGCTAACGTTGATTATTGACAGCCATCGTCGATGGTGATGATATCGTGATGTGACAGACAGTGGTTTACCATATTTGAACTTCACTGGTGCCGCGCATAAGGCCGCAGAACTGAGTCGGCTAGCGCCCAAGTGACATTGAGTCAACTGCCTATTTCTATTTGGTACAATCTTTTTCAATAGAGCAGAACACAAGAGAGGAATCTAGGCTAGACAGAGCGGTGAATTTCACCAAGGCAGTGCAAAATGTCCAGTCAGAAAATATTGTTTCCCTTTTTCCTCGCTCTGTCATATGCATGGGCTTTATAGCCAAAAACTATTCACTTAATGTTTTTATTTTTATAAACTGGACACTCCACTTTAGTGTCTAGAGGTGTATAACAAAATAAAAAATCTCTCCATTCAATATGAATGACATTGGGCTACTACGCTTTCATCGTTCTTTGCATGAAACACAGGCATGCAAGGTTAAAAACCGAATGTCCAATATAGCCTATCATAGAAGCTTTACGACAAACTATTTCCCTAATAGCTATTGAAGGTACTGTTGTCCTAAAGTTGCCACTTTCAGTCTTGTTCTTTTTGAAAGTCAGAGGCTATAGGCCTAGGCTATTCTCAATCACAGCTTTATGAGAACTGGAACAAACAATAGACTTAAGAGAGAAAAGAGGCAAAGCAATTAGTATTCAGTTCTTTAGACTGTAGACTATGCTTCCATCCAACCCATGATTTATTATGTAACTCACTGGGACGATAAACCGAAAATGACAGACATTTCTGAGTCATACTGAAGCAATTTTGCATATGTCGGTATTTTTCGATGATTAGACAATATTCCTTCATGTCGTTTCATTTGAACTAAGACTACAGCAGCCAACCAGAGCTGTGTTCTATTCCATATTCCACTGCTTTTAAATCAGGGCAAGGTGACTGGTAACATGACTGAATACCAAACAGTGCAGCTATTCCCTCCGCAAGGCTATCAAACAAGCTAAGCGTCAGTATAGAGACAAAGTAGAATCTCAATTCAACGGCTCAGACACAAGAGGTATGTGGCAGGGTCTACAGTCAATCACGGACTACAAGAAGAAAACCAGCCCAGTCACAGACCAGGATGTCTTGCTCCCAGGCAGACTAAATAACTTTTTTGCCCGCTTTGAGGACAATTCAGTGCCACTGACACGGCCTGCAACCAAAACATGCAGACTCTCCTTCACTGCAGCCGAGGTGAGTAAAA
This sequence comes from Oncorhynchus tshawytscha, assembly GCF_018296145.1. NCBI lineage: Eukaryota > Metazoa > Chordata > Actinopteri > Salmoniformes > Salmonidae > Oncorhynchus > Oncorhynchus tshawytscha. Next base: position 1,726,717 of record NC_056457.1, on the reverse strand, counting down.
CATTTAAACGTGTTAACCCTCGCAAGGCTGCAGGCCCAGACGGCATCCCCAGCCGCGCCCTCAGAGCATGCGCAGACCAGCTGGCCGGTGTGTTCACGGACATATTCAATCAATCCCTATACCAGTCTGCTGTTCCCACATGCTTCAAGAGGGCCACCATTGTTCCTGTTCGCAAGAAAGCTAAGGTAACTGAGCTAAACGACTACCGCCCCTTTGAGAGACTAGTCAAGGACCATATCACCTCCACCCTACCTGACACCCTAGACCCACTCCAATTTGCTTACCGCCCAAATAGGTCCACAGACGATGCAATCTCAACCACACTGCACACTGCCCTAACCAATCTGGACAAGAGGAATACCTATGTGAGAATGCTGTTCATCGACTACAGCTCGGCATTCAACACCATAGTACCCTCCAAGCTCGTCATCAAGCTCGAGACCCTGGGTCTCGACCCCGCCCTGTGCAACTGGGTACTGGACTTCCTGACGGTCCGCCCCAAGGTGGTGAGGGTAGGCAACAACATCTCCACCCCGCTGATCCTCAACACTGGGGCCCCACAAGGGTGCGTTCTGAGCCCTCTCCTGTACTCCCTGTTCACCCACGACTGCGTGGCCACGCACGCCTCGAACTCAATCATCAAGTTTGCGGACACAACAGTGGTAGGCTTGATTACCAACAACGACGAGACGGCCTACAGGGAGGAGGTGAGGACCCTCGGAGTGTGGTGTCAGGAAAATAACCTCACACTCAACATCAACCAAACTAAGGAGATGATTGTGGACTTCAGGAAACAGCAGAGGGAACACCCCCCTATCCACATCGATGGAACAGTAGTGGAGAGGGTAGTAAGTTTTAAGTTCCTCGGCGTACACATCACAGACAAACTGAATTGGTCCACTCACACAGACAGCATCGTGAAGAAGGCGCAGCAGCGCCTCTTCAACCTCAGGAGGCTGAAGAAATTCGGCTTGTCACCAAAAGCACACAAACTTCTACAGATGCACAATCGAGAGCATCCTGGCGGGCTGTATCACCGCCTGGTACGGCAACTGCTCCGCCCACAACCGTAAGGCTCTCCAGAGGGTAGTGAGGTCTGCACAACGCATCACCGGAGGCAAACTACCTGCCCTCCAGGACATCTACAGCACCCGATATCACAGGAAGGTCAAAAAGATCAAGGACAACCAACCGAGCCACTGCCTGTTCACCCCGCTATCATCCAGAAGGCGAGGTCAGTACAGGTGCATCAAAGCTGGGACCGAGAGACTGAGAAATAGCCATCTCAAGGCCATCAGACTGTTAAATTGCCATCACTAGGCACATAGAATGCTGCATATATACATAGACTTGAAATTACTGGCCACTTTAATAATGTTTAAGTATTTTACATTATTCATCTCATATTAAAGTTTATTTATATTTAACCTTTACTTAACAAGGCAAGTCAGTCGCTCTGACATTGTTCGTCCAAATATTTATATATTCTTAATTCCATTCCTTTAGATTGTGTGTATTGTTAGAAATTCCTGCAATGTTGGAGCTAGAAACACAAGCATTTCTTTACATGCGCAACATCTGCTAAACACGTGTATGTGACAAATAAAATTTGATTTGTCGCATGCGATTTAGCCCTATAGCCCAATGGTGGTTTTAGCAGTGTCTTATTTTGTATTTTTTTTAAGCATGTGATTTTTAGGGGGTTGGCCAATATATGATGATATTGCGCACTATCACAATCTTTTATGAGTACACAATCACGACAGGACAAAGGTTGACGTCACCCAACTCTATAACACGCAGGACAAATGCGCCGGAGTGTAAGGGCTGACGTCTTACCGGCTTTCAACCAATCATGCTATTTTGTTGGTTTTTCGTGTTGTTCATAACTTGTTTTGTACATAATATTACTGCTACCTCTTATAACCAAAAAGAGCTTCTGGACATCAGAACTGGGATTATTCACCTCAAATTGGACGAGGAGTTACACTCAATGAGTCGGACATGAAGGATATCCCACAGACACATGACCAGGCCCAAATCCCCGTGATTCGCTGGAGAAGGAAACGGAGATTGAAGCAATCACTGGAAAAGAAATGGGACGAACTGAAAGCACGTATATCCTACCAACGGGACATTGAAAACGGTAATATCTTATGTCTCACCGTGTAGTGGCTGTACAGCTGGAGGGTTATAGACTATCAGCAGAATAGAACACCAGCCTCTGGTAAGACAAGAGGCAGGGGCATATGCATTTATGTAAACAGCTGGTGTGCGATATCTAAGGAAGTCAAAGTTTGGCTCGCCTGAGGCCGAGTATCTCCTGATAAGCTGAAGACCACACTATCTAGCTAGAGAGTTTGTATTTTTCGTAGCTGTCTACATACCACTACAGAGCAAGGTTGGAACAAAAACCGCACTCAATGAGCTGTATTCCCCCATAAGCAAACAGGAAAATGCTCTCCCAGTGGCGGTAACTTTAATGTAATCTATCAGCATGTTAAATGAGCAAACCAGAGGGGGGAAAAAATAAAATAAAATCTAGACCACCTTTACTCCACACACGGAGCTCTTCCTCGACCCTTCATTTGGCAAATCTGACCATAACTCTATCCTCCCGATTCCTGCTTACACGCAAAAATGAAAGTTGGAAGCACCAGTGACTCAGTTTATTTTTTAAAAGGTGGTCAGATGAAGCAGTTAAACTACAGGACTGTTTTGCGTGCAGACTGGAATATACTCTGGGACTCTTTCGATGGCATTAAGGAGTGCACCACAGTCATTGGCTTCATCAATAAGTGCATCGATGTCGTCGTCCCCACAGTGACTGTACGTACATACCCCAACCAGAAGCCATGATTACAAGCAACATTCGCACTGAGCTAAAGGGTAGAGCTTTCACTTTCAAGGAGCGGGACTCTAACCCGGAAGCTTATAAGAAATCCCGCTATGCCCTCCGACAAACCATCAAACAAGCAAAGTGTCAATAAAGGACTAAGATCGAATCGTACTACACCAGCTCCGAAGCTCGTCGGATGTGGCAGGGCTTGCAAACTATTAGACTACAAAAGGGAAGTACAGCCGAGAGCTGCCCAGTGACACAAGCCTACCAGATGAGTTAAATGGCTAGCTAGTAAGTGGGGTGTGCGCTAATAGCGTTTTAAACGTCACTCGCTCAGACTTGGAGTAGTTATTCCCCTTGCTCTGCAAGGGCCGCGGCTTTTGTGGAGCGATGGGTAACGCTGCTTCGAGTGTGGCTGTTGTCGATGTGTTCCTGGTTCGAGCCCAGGTAGGGGCGAGGAGAGGGACAGAAGCTATACTGTTTCACTGGCAATACTAGAGTGCCTATAAGAACATCCAATAGTCAAATGTATATGAAATACAAATTGTATAGAGAGAAATAGTCCTATAATTCCTATAATAACTACAACTTAAAACCTCTTACCTTGGAATAGTGAAGTCTCATGTTAAAAAGGAACCACCAACTTTCATATGTTCTCATGTTCTGAGCAAGGAACTTAAAACCTTTGCACTTTTACTTGTCCAACACTTTGTTTTTGCATTATTTAAACCAAATTGAAAATATGTTTCATTTGAGGCTAAATTGATGCATTATATTATTATATTGTATTTGATGTATTATATTAAGTTAAAATAAGTGTTAATTCAGTATTGTTATTGTCATTATTACAAATAAATAATTGTAAAACTTGTATAAAAAAAAAAGTATTTTTTGTTAATATTTTTTCCCCAAATCGGCATCGGCTTTTTTTGGCTCATCCAACAATCGGCATTGAAAAATCATAATCGGCAGACCTCTACTTTGTACCTCACTATTGTTGTCACGATACCATAATTTTGACTCTGACAGCCATACCAGGTTTAGTATCACGATATCATTGGATTAAAAAGGTATATTAGCCAAAGTTACAGAATGGCACTTGATCCAGGCAGATCTTTTGAGTTCAATATCATTACATTTTAAATGTTTTGTCAATTTTTCAGAGAATGCTATGTATGCATTAATGAATCAATTTGCTTTTACCAAACTACATAACGGTAATAATTTATTTGAATGGTAAATCTGTTGATAAACTTGGTAAATCAAGATGTTGCCAAGACCAATTCACAATACAGACTTAATTCCATCAAGTGGAGTATGGGCATACATTGAATTATTGAGCTTGTATTGGCGGATTTCATGGGGCTACATCTATTTGCCTTCCATTTGGGACTTATTTTGTTGTACTTAACATGCATAGAAGAAGCAATCTTTTTTATAACAGAGTATGCTGTCTGTTTAAGACCTAATGACCCCCCCCCAGAGAGAGAGAGACCGCACAGATGTGAGGCAAGAGAGACAAAGTGAACGAATAACATTTTTGGCAGTGACTGAAAATCAGCATTTTTTGCATTATGGTTTGCATATCATCACAAAGTACTAGGGGAGTGAACGGATGTTGGCTTCAGCTGTAAGTTAGCAAGGAAAATTAGCCTACAAAGCTGGAAGCTACTGGTATCTTCTTGCATTGTGTTCTAGCCTGTAATGGACTGTTTTGCGAACAGTAAATAACAGTTGCAACATTTCTACATACTGTGTTGCATTATTCAAGTGTGTTAACTTCTGTGCAGCATGAGTGGGGAGATAACATGATGCAGCCCAGACTCCCAGTGAGTAAAGTGGTTCCTCAGGACAGGTTAGAGCTAGCAATGAATAAGTGTAGCATGCACGGTGCACTCGCACTATAAGGGGACATCAGCTGCGCTGATAGACAGACGTCAATTAGTAGACGACGTGAAACATGACAGAAGTACAGAAAGTTTCATGTTCTAGTATAGAAACATACTAAAATTGCAGTATACCGTGAAACACTACATCAATATGAGATTTTACGTGTTTTTTTGTTTGTTAGAGTGGACCTCCAAACGTAAATAGCATCTCATAGTTATGCATTGTTTCTAACAAATCTGAAATGGTCACGGCACAGAATACAATTTGAAACCTGAAGGCACACATGCTTGAAAACAAGTAATAAAAGCATTACGATGGCTTTGAGTATCTTATGTTGGCTTCAAGTAAAGATATTGCATTCTGGGCCATGCTCAGGGATCATAAAGCAGTCAGAGAGGATGACACGCTCACCCCAGACAGCCAGCGCCAGCCATGTTCTTTTCTGCATGGCCAGTCATCAGTGCATATTGAAGCAGGATTGGGCTGCTGCAGAGCCCCGGTCTGTGTGACAGAGGGCCCCGCTGAGCACATTTGCTCTGGAGCACTTAAGCACCAGGCATGACAAGCCAGACAGGGTCAGCCTCCAACCAACCAGACCCTGACTAATAGTAGCATTAGAACACAGGGCGGCAGGTAGCCTTGCGGTTAAGAGCCTTGGGCCAGTAACTGAAAGGTTGCGGTTTTGAATCCGAGCCGACTGGGAGAAAAATTTGAAGATGAGCCCTTGAGGAAGTCGCTCTGGATAAGAGCATCTGCTATCTTTTGTAAACATGACAAACTACACCAAGAGAGGGAAAGACACATTGTGTCAGATCGTCGAATGAGCATTCAAATACATTTTTACATTGCCAAATTATTAGATGTCTGCAAAAAATGTACTTATTTTTTTTCGCACACTTTAAAAATCAGTGTGGACCAAACTGACGCGCTCTCCCCACTACTTATTGTTTCTGCAGTGAGTATTCACCCTCTAGAGAATGATGCAGTATATCTGCAGAAAAACATTGAGACCTCAAAAAAGAGGTGTGCAAATCAGGGAGACAAATGAACGGCTCTTTCACCGTTGAGGAGATGGGAAACATTGCCTGTGCTACTTCAATGGGACGCACAGTGCAATCTGGGCGATTCTGAGTGAATGGGAGTCTATTGAGCATTATCTCAAAAACCCAACATTAGCACGAAATTTAACAAATATTTTCAGAGATGTGAGAATTAACTTGCTATCTGTAATATTGTATAGCTTTGGAATCTTGACAATACGTACTATTGAGGAAAACAGGCACGTTTCAACATATACACCGACTTTGAGAAGGGATCGCGTGACGAGTAGCTTAGCAACTGTGTGACGCTGCATGACAACGTGAACGTGATTGGTCGACAGTGCTGGGTCAGGCGTTACACTGACGCAAAATATGATCAATGGCTTTCGAGATCAGACATCCTGGAGTTGTGACATCAGCCAGCATTGAAATCTGACATGTATGATATCTAAAAGTCGTATTCCTATTAAAATTCCAGTGTACTGAGAGCAACTTTACCACAGTTCTAAGTCATACAGGCCAGGCCGGATGTCAGCCAGCTTGAACGCCAATAACTCAGATTCACGGAAAACATGAAATGACCCAGAAAATCAAGACATAATTAGATGCACAAAACAATAACACTCAAAATGGGTGACCATTTCCTTTAATGCAGACATGGCTGTCACTCATTATATATATATATATATATACACAGTGGGGGAAGAAAGTATTTAGTCAGCCACCAATTGTGCAAGTTCTCCCACTTAAAAAGATGAGAGAGGCCAGTAATTTTCATCATGGGTACACTTCAACTATGACAGACAAAATTAGAAGAAAAAAATCTAGAAAATCACATTGTAGGATTTTTAATGAATTTATTTGCACATTATGGTGGAAAATAAGTATTTGGTCAATAACAAAAGTTTCTCAATACTTTGTTATATATCCTTTGTTGGCAATGACACATGTCAAACGTTTTCTGTAAGTCTTCACAAGGTTCTCACACACTGTTGCTGGTATTTTGGCCCATTCCTCCATGCAGATCTCCTCTAGAGCAGTGATGTTTTGGGGCTGTTGCTGGGCAACATGGACTTTCAACTCCTTCCAAAGATGTTCTATGGGGTTGAGTTCTGGAAACTGGCTAGGCCACTCCAGGACCTTGAAATGCTTCTTACAAAGCCACTCCTTCGTTGCCCGGGCGGTGTGTTTGGGATCATTGTCATGCTGAAAGACCCAGCCACGTTTCATGTTCTTTGGAATCAACTCAGCATTCTTTGTCCTCCAAACACGACGAGTTGAGTTTTTACAAAAAAGTTCTATTTTGGTTTCATCTGACCATATGACATTCTCCCAATCTTCTTCTGGATCATCCAAATGCTCTCTAGCAAACTTCAGACGGGCCTGGACATTTTCTGGCTTAAGCAGGGGGACACGTCTGGCAGTGCAGGATTTGAGTCCCTGGCGACGTAGTGTGTTACTGATGATAGGCTTTGTTACTTTGGTCCCAGCTCTCTGCAGGTCATTCACTAGGCCCCCCCGTGTGGTTCTGGGATTTTTGCTCACCGTTCTTGTGATTATTTTCACCCCACGGGGTGAGATCTTGCGTGGAGCCACAGATCGAGGGAGATTATCAGTGGTTTTGTATGTCTTCCATTTCCTAATAATTGCTCCCACAGTTGATTTCTTCAAACCAAGCTGCTTACCTATTACAGATTCAGTCTTCCCAGCCTGGTGCAGGTCTACAATTTTGTTTCTGGTGTCCTTTGACAGCTCTTTGGTCTTGGCCATAGTGGAGTTTGGAGTGTGACTGTTTGAAGTTGTGGACAGGTGTCTTTTATACTGATAACAAGTTCAAACAGGTGCCATTAATACAAGTAACGAGTGGAGGACAGAGGAGCCTCTTAAAGAGGAAGTTACAGGTCTGTGAGAGCCAGAAATCTTGCTTGTTTGTAGGTGACCATATACTTATTTTCCACCATAATTTGCAAATAAATTCATTGAAAATCCTACAATGTGATTTTCTGGATTTTTTTCTCATTTTGTCTGTCATAGTTGAAGTGTACGTATGATGAAAAGTACAGGCCTCATCTTTTTAAGTGGGAGAACTTGCACAATTGGTGGCTGACTAAATACTTTTTTGCCCCACTGTATATATGTGTGTTTTAAATGCAAATGTAATGATATTGAACTCAAGACACCAAACGACTGAAGTAGCTGAGTTGATCTGTCAGAATCAAGTGCCATTCTGTGACTGGCTAATATGCCTTGATATCGAGTATCATGATACTAAAATTGGTATCGAAATCAAAATTCTGGTATCATGACAACATTACCACACAGTCAGGCACCACTACCAATATGGAAGACCTCAGAAGAAAAGGCAGCTCACTCCTAGGTTGGACAACCTGTGGGTGTATGGATACACAGGTAACCTGTTAGTCAAGTGTACATACAATTGAAGTCGGAAGTTTACATACACTTAGGATGGAGTCACTAAAACTCGTTTTTCAACCACTCCACAAATTTCTTGTGGCAAGTCAGTTAGGACATCTACTTTGTGTATGACAAGTAATTTTTAAAACAATTGTTCACAGAGATTATTTAACTTATAATTCACTGTATCACAATTCCAGTGGGTCAGAAGTTTACATACACTAAGTTGACTGTGCCTTTAAACAGCTTGGAAAATTCCCAAAAATTATGTCATGGCTTTGGAAGCTTCTGATAGACTAATTGACATCATTTGAGTCAATTGGAGGTGTACCTGTGGATGTATTTCAAGGCCTACCTTCAAACTCAGTGGGAAAATCAAAAGAAATCAAAAGAAAATCACCCAAGACCTCAGAAAAAAAAGTTGTAGACCACCACAACTGTGGTTCATCCTTGGGAGCAATTTCCAAACGCCTGAAGGTACCACGTTCATCTGTACAAACAATAGTAAACAAGTATAAACACCATGGGACCACGCAGCCGTCATACTGCTGAGGAAGGAGACTCATTCTGTCTCCTTGTGGTGAACGTACGTTGGTGCGAAAAGTGCAAATCAATCCCAGAACAAAAGCAAAAGACCTTGTGAAACAGGTACAAAAGTATCTATATCCACAGTAAAACGAGTCCTATATCGACATAACCTGAAAGGCCGCAAAGCAAGGAAGAAGCCACTGCTCCAAAACCGCCAAAAGAAAGCCAGACTACGGTTTGCAAACTGCCCATGGAGACAAAGATCGCCCTTTTTGGAGAAATGTCCTCTTGCCTGATGAAACAAAAATTGAACTGTTTGGCCATAATGACCAAAGCTTGGTCGCAAATGGGTCTTCCAAATGGACAATGACCCCCAGCAAACTTCCAAAGTTGTGACAAAATGGCTTAAGGACAACAAAGTCAAGGTATTGGAGTGGCCATCACAAAGCTCTGACCTCAATCCCATAGAAAATGCGTGGGCAGAACTGCAAAAGCGTGTGCGGGCAAAGAGGCCTACAAACCGGACTCAATTACATCAGCTCTGTCAGGAGGAATGGGCCAAAATTCACCCAATCCATTATGGGAAACTTGTGGAAGGCTACCCGAAAAGTTTGACCCAAGTTTAAACAATTTAAAGGCAATGCTACCAAATACAAATGTTGTGTATGAAAACATCTGACCCACTGTGAATGTGAAATAAATCACTCTACTATTATTCTGACATTTCACATTCTTAAAAAAAAGTGGTGATCCTAACTGACCTAAAGACAATACATTTTTACTCTGATTAAATGCCAGGAATTGTGGAAAAACTGAGTTTAAATGTTAAGGTGTATGTAAACTTCCCGACTTCAACTGTGCCTGCCTAGTACCTGTGTAGTGTCCTCAGAGGGAGGTAAAAGAAAGGTTGAAAGACAACTGGTCTCAGTCACCATCATGACCAAAACAAACACTTCAATCTTAATTTGCTTCAGAAGCATTCAGCATACCCTCTATCGTGTTTGTGTTTCTGAGCTATTACAGTGTTGTGGATAGAAGGGTAAGAGAATACTGGGTCTAAGAGAAACAGATGGCGCTGACCCATAATTTGCTGGCAGCGAAATCATTTACCACCATAACCCTCACATGTAAGACTCTTCAGAGGACATGGTGTGTACGCACGTGACTCTCTTACCCTCGTTGATCTTGGCCATGTCGACGCTGGCATTGTTAAGCTGTAGGGCGGTCTGAAGTGCTGGGAGGAGCTGTCTGAGCAGTGAGGGGTCCTGGAGCAGGGGGGTATGGACGGGGGACTGCAGGACTGGGGACACGGGCACCGTGGTAGAGGCCGAAGAGGAACCGGGGGTAACCGATGTGGGGTTCAGGCCCGAGCCTGAGGAGGACGCCAATGCTGGCTGCTTCTCCGTCTGGGCCGATTCTGTGGAGGGAGGAGAGGAAGAAGGGGAAGGAGTGAGGGAGGCAGCCTTGTCAGATCTCAAATGTGATAAGCATTTGCACATCCGGTTATGATTCGCACATCTGATCACAATTTTTTTGCAGGTGCAGCGTGGGAAACATTTAACCTGCTGTGACTAGGGGACAGTATTTTCATTTTTGGAAAAATAACGTTCCCAAAGTAAACGGGACATTTTGTCAGGAAAAGATGCTAGAATATGCATATAATTGACAGCTTTAGATAGAAAACTCTAAAGTTTCCAAAACTCTAAAAACATTGTGAGTATAACAGAACTGATGTTGCAGGCGAAAGCCTGACAAAAATCCAATCCGGAAGTGACTCATGTTTTGAAGCTCTGCGTTCTGATGCGTCCCTATTGAGCAGTGAATGGGCTATCAACCAGATTACTTTTTCTACGTATTCCCCAAGGTGTCTACAGCATTGTGACGTAGTTTCGTGCCTTTATGTTGAAGAATAAGCGTAAGCGGCTACATTGCGCAAGTGGTCACCTGATGGCTCAGTGAATCTTGCATAAAATACAGAGGTAGCCATTTTTCCTCTCGCTCCTACTGAAAAACCAATTGTCCCGGTGGATATATTATCGAATAGATATTTGAAAAACACCTTGAGGATTGATTCTAAACAACGTTTGCCATGTTTCTGTCGATATTATGGAGCTAATTTGGAATATTTTTCGGCGTTGTCATGACCGCAATTTCCGGTCGACTTCTCAGCCAAACGTGAAGAACAAACGGAGCTATTTCGCCTACAAAAATAATATTTTTGGAAAAAAATGAACATTTGCTATCTAACTGGGAGTCTCGTGAGTGAAAACATCCGAAGCTCAAAGGTAAACGATTTAATTTGATTGCTTTTCTGATTTCCGTGACCAAGTTACCTGCTGCTAGCTGGACATAATGCTGTGCTATCGATAAACTTACACAAATGCTTGTCTTGCTTTGGCTGTAAAGCATATTTTGAAAATCTGAGATGACAGGGTGATTAACAAAAGGCTAAGGCTGTGTTTCAATATATTTCACTTGTGATTTTCATGAATAGGAATATTTTCTAGTCATATTTATGTCTGTTGCGTTATGCTAATTAGTGTCAGATGACAACGATCCCGTTCACAGGATGGGAGTTACAACAAGTTAAATGTAACTTAGCGTCTCACCTACCCTAGAGAGGTTAACGTCCCACCGGGCCAACATCCGGGTGAAACTGCAGAGCGCTAACATTCTAAATACACCATTTGTTATAGTAAACATTCTTGTAAATACATGCATCTTAAATAATTTAAAAGATGAACGTCTTATTAATCCAGCCGCTTGTGTCAGATTTCAAAAAGGCTTTACTGCGAAAGCAAACCATGCGATTTTCTGAGGACAGCTCCCTGTACACACAAGTATTACTAGCATTTTCCAACCAAGCATTAATTAGCGTCACGAAAGTCATATAACAATAAAATAAATTGCTTACCTTTGAAGATCTTCCTCTGGTGGCAATGCCAAGTGTCCTAACTACACAGTGAATGTTCGCTTTGTTTGATAACATCCATTTTTATAGCCAAACACAAAACATTTGTAAACCGCTTGCGTCGTGATTTCCATCTCATTCAACTTTAGACGAAGCGTTCATGGTAATTGCACACACGTTTATCCAGTTGTTGGTGTTGGTTTCAATCCTCAATCATCTGGTTGTTACTACCACAACCATACTTGACTGTTCTTTTCCCTGGATGTATTGACCGAAACAAACCGTTTTGAAGACACCAATCAACGACCTCATTGCGCACCAATGTCAGGACCGGTCTATCGTTGATTGATCTAGCTTGGAAGATAGCCAATGATTTTAGGTAAACGGCAATATGTAATGGTTATACGTTTGAAGACCAGCCTTTGTCGTAAACTCTAGTGTAAAAGAGGTTAATTCGCCATTGCAAATCCTACTTGACGGAGCCACGAGTGTTACGCATAGCAGTACATAGTCAATAGAATTGTCAGCAAGTTTATATATTTAAATTATGGCGAATAAATCAGGAAAAGCTAAAACAAAGTCTAGGTATACAGATTTAAACCAAATTATAGAGAAAGCGAGACCGAGTAAATAGTTACCCTCGTTACTAAAAAATATATATATATATTTTTTTATATATATTTTTTTTTTTGTGTGTGTTAGAATAGCATTTATGTATATAGTTATTTCCTTCAAAATGTATCACTGTACCAATTTGGCCACATTTGGTTACATTTGTGTGGGACACTTGGGTGACTTCATGCTCAATGTCATGTAGCTCGCTCATTTTTGAAGTTCTGTCTAAACCTTTGCTCAGCTATTGTTGCCATCTTTTCTTCATTCAAATCATCCCCAGCATCCTATCTGTATGTTTGGCTGTTCTTGATCGTTTGAAAGATGATGCAGCAACAATAAAAACTGAAAATGTATGTTTATTTCCTTGTATTTTCTTCTACCAGATCTATTGTGTTATATTCTCCTACATTCAATTCACATTTCCACAAAATTCAGTGTTTCCTTCCAAATGATACCAAGAATATGCATATCCTTGCTTCTGGGCCTGAGCTGCAGGCAGTTAGATTAGGGTGCCTTTAGGAAGGGGGGGAGGTACCCCCAAAGAGGCCAAGACAAAAGCTTAGCCTAATAAACAAGTGATACTGGCAAGTGCAGTGTACAATAATGCCTCTGTCTGGGCAACAGACACGTTTATTAACCTCTTGAGCTTATGGCTCAATACTGCCCCCGTTGGAGGAAGTGCGTGCCCATAGTAAACTGAAAATATTTTTTCCAAAATTGCTAATATATGCATATAATAATAATTATTGAATAGAAAACACTCTAAAGTTTCTAAAACCGTTTAAATTATGTCTGTATGTAAAGCAGAACTCTCAGGGCAGCCTTTCTCCCAAACTCTCTCTTGTCAAGAGAAAAGTTGGGTCAACTTTGACGTCATCGCCCCCACCCTTCCCAGGCAGCTACCGATCTGGGAACAGTATGTATTTGTTCAGCGCGATGTCTGCTTTCAATTGGCACGTTCATTGTTTGAATTTCGCGCTCCCTCATCCTTTGGCGGGCGAAAATGCCCGGTTCACTCTCACATACATGCACTCTATTGCGCGCGGCCGATTTGGGGAACGTTCTTTTCCAATAGACACCAGTTGAAGCCGGTTCGTTTGTTCGCGATGATCATTGTTTTACATGATAAAAACATCATTTTGCTCGATTCTGCACTTAGTTTGACCAGTTTAGTCAACATATAATATGTAATTTTGAAGTTTGATTGCGCAAGAGTGCGGGACCAGAAGGAGCAGAAGTTATTTTGGGTGCATTTCAGCTGAAGCTGTTAGCATATGCTAATACAAAGACGCACAACTTGAAACCAAACGATGTATTGGGTAAGTATGACTCCTTCTACGTCTTCTGATCGAAGAACATCAAAGGTAAGGGAATATTTATGTGGTTATTTTGGGTTTCTGTGGACTCCAAACGTAGAGGAGACACTGCTAATATCTGAGCGCCGACTCATAGCATAGACTAGTGAACGAATTCTGTAACGTTAAAAATAAATGTAACACAGCGGTTGTATTAAGAAGAAGTGTATCTTTGTAACTATATGTAGAACATGTATATTTAGTCATGTTTATTGCTTGTTATCTGACGTTATCTGTCCGAGCTATCATAATTTCTCCGGACATTTTGAGTAGCATTTTTGAAATGTCGTCATTGTAAACAGAGATTTATGGATATTAATGGCATATTATTGAAAAAAAAAAATGTACTGTGTAACATGTAATATTACTGTCATCTGATGAAGATTTTCAAAAGGTTAGTGAATTATTTATTTTTTAATCCTACTTTTAAATTTTATATTTTCTGGGACAAAATGGCCGCCGCTTGCATTTTGTTTCGGTGGTGGTCTAATATAAATGTGTGCTATGTTTTCGCCGTAAAACATTTTAGAAATCTGACTTGCTGGGTAGATGAACAAGGTGTTTATCTTTCATTTGAGCTATTGGACTTGTGTAGGTGTGGAGGTTAAATATGTCTAAGAATATTTTTTCACATTTTGCGTTATGCTAATGAGCTTGAGCCGTAGTCACGATCCCGGATCCGGGATGGGTAGCATCAAGAGGTTAAAGACAGGGTCCGCTCCAGTGGAAACTCAAAAGTGGAATCGCATTTTCAAATGACAACTCAGCGAGTGGGTGTGTCGAGCGAGTGACATTCATATAGTAGGGTCTGAAATTATTGACACTTGATAAAGATGAGCATTAATGACTGTACAAAATATATTGTATGCTCAATTGGGTAACACTTAACTTGACACCCAGTGTCATAACACATTATGACATGGTCATAACAGCGACAGAACTTGTCATGCCACATTTACACCTGTTGTGGCAGTGCCTTCAGACGTTTTCCACATTTTGTTACTACAGTCTTATTCAAAAATTTCTCAATCTACACACAATAAAAAATAAATATTCAGACCCTTTGCTATGAGACTCGAAATTGAGCTCAGCTGCATCCTGTTTCCAATGATCAGACTTGAAGTTTCTTCAACTTGATTGCAGTCCACCTGTGGTCAAGTCAATTGATTGGACATGATTTAGAAAGGTACACACCTATCTATATAAGGTTGAAAGTGCATGTCAGAGCAAAAACCAAGCCATGAGGTCGAAGGATTTGTCCGTAGAGCTCCGAGATGGGAATGTGTCGAGGCACAGATCTGGGGAAAGTTATCAAAACATTTCTGCAGCTTTCCCAGCGAAACTGAGCAATCGGGGGAGAAGGGCCCTGGTGAGGGAGGTGACCAAGAACCTGATGGTCACTGACAGAGCTCTAGAGTTCCTCTGCAGAGACAGAAGAACCTTCCAGAAGGACAACCATCTCTGCAGCACTCCACCAAGTCAGGTCTTTATGGTAGAGATGCCAGACAGAAGCCACTCCTCAGTTCAAGGCACATGACAGCCCCCTTAGAGTTTGCCAAAAGGCACTTAAAGGACCATGAGAAACAAGATTTTCTGGTCTGATGAAACCAAGAAATTTGGCCTGAATGCCAAGCATCATATCTGGAGGAAACCTGGAACCATCCCTACGGTGAAGCATGGTGGTGGCAGCATCATGCTATGGGGATGTTTTTTAGCGAAAGGGACTGTGAGACCAGTCGAGGCAATGATGAACAGAGAAAAGGGAAGTTTTTGATTTTTTTTATAAACCTTTAACTAAGCACTCCAGCTAAGAAAAAAAATTGTATTTACAACAATGGCCTACAGGGGAACAAGTGGGTTAACTGCCTTGTTCAGGGGCAGAACAAGAGATCAGCTCGGCGATTTGATCCAGCAACCTTTCGGTTACTGGCCCAACGCTCTAACCACTAGACTACCTGCCTCCACAGGTAGCCTAGTATAGAGAGATCCTTGATGAAAACCTGCTCCAGAGCGCTCAGGATCTCAGACTGGGTCAAAGGTTCACCAACAGGCACCTGAGGGGCGCAGCGGTCTAAGGCACTGCATCGCAGTGCTAGAGGCGTCACTACAGACCCTGGTTCTATTCCAAGTTGTATCACAACCGGCCGTGATCGGGAGTCCCATAGAGTGGCGCACAATTGGCCCAACGCCGTCTGGGTTTGGCCGGGGTTGGCCATCATTGTAAATCAATGTGTTCTTAACTGACTCGCCTAGTTAAATAAAAATACATTTTAAAAAACAGGCAATGACCCTAAGCACTCAGCCAAGACAATGCAGGAGTGGCTCTGAATGTCCTTGAGTGGCCCAGCCAGAGCCCGGACTTGAACCCGGTCGGGTCTGAATACAATTGTAAATGTCATATTTCAGGTTATTTTTAACAAATTAGCAAACATTACTAAAAATCTATTTTTGCTTTCTCACTATGGGGTATTGTGGGTAGATTCATCCAAGTTGGTAGAGTCACAAGCGATGTAGTCACTGAATGCTAGGAATATGGGACCAAATAAACTTGACTGCTTTATTTATAATAATCTTCAGGGGTGTCAATTTTGACCCCTACCTAACTTTTGATGTATTTGAGCAAATTGTAAATATACTTTCCCCATTTTCTTGAGCATACAATATAGCTCAGTATTTTAAATGATTTATTTTAGTCATTATTATAATGATTATAATGATTTATTTTAGTCATTATTGCTCATCTTTATCAAGGGTGTCAATTTCCCCACTGTACACAGTAGTTCTAGCTTGGATAAATATTCTAATGATTCAAACCATCTCAAATCAACAGGCTTTTGAAGTCTGGTTAGAAGCCCCTGCTAGACTGTCCTCCCCATCTGGCTGTACAGCACAGGCACACCAACATGAGCCACCACCACTCCTGCAGTATCTCCAGTAAGTGACTACACTTTCACTGAGACAATGACAGCCTTAGATTAAAATGATCTGAAAACACCAAGTCACAAATACCAGAGAATTATAAGAGTGGTTTTGAACGTCAACGGTGAAGATGCGACTCTGGGATGCTGGCCTTCTAGGCAGAGTTACAAAGAAAAAGCCATATCTCAGACTGGCCAATAAAAATAAAAGATTAAGATGGGCAAAAGAACACAGACACTGGACAGAGGAGCTGTGGGAGTCGCCTCTTCACGGTTGACTTTGAGACTGGGTACTATTTAATGACCCTGCTGGTTGAGTTCTTGTGAGGTGTCTGTTATTCAACTAATGTACTTGTCCTCTTGCCCAGTTGTGCACCGGAGCCTCCCACTCCTCTTTCTATTCTGGTTAGGGACAGTTTGTGCTGCTCTGTGAAGGGAGTAGTAAGCGTTGTACAATATCTTCAGTTTCTTGGCCATTTCTCGCATGGAATAGCCTTCATTTCTCAAAACAAGAATAGACTGACGAATTTCAGAAGAAAGGCCTTTGTTTCTGGACACTTTGAGCCTGTAATTGAACCCACAAATGCTGACGCTACAGATACTCAACTAGTCTAAAGAAGGCCAGTTGTATTGCTTCATTAATCAGCACAACAGTTTTCACCTGTGCTAACAATTGCAAAAGGGTTTTCTAACACAACGTGCCATTGGAACACAGGAGTGATGGTTGCTGATAATGGGCCTGTTACCAAACAATAGTCATTTACAGCATCTACACTGTATTTCTGATGTTATTTTAAAGGACAAAAATGTGATTTTATTTCAAAAACAAGGACATTTCTAAGTGACCAAACTTTTGAACGGTAGGGTAAGTCATAAAATATATTCACCCCTCCCAGTGTTGTAATCAAAACTTACCAGAAAGCATGTAGTCCTTGGCTCAGACAGTGTAATAGTGTGGGCAAAATAGCATCTCATTAGTGTGCAAGATCTTGAGAATCAGCTGTACATGTGATGGAAGAATGCACTGTGCATGCAGAGGGTTGCAATTCCATTGAATTGGGGATAGTTTAACCAAAATATGCCACAAGACCTAGAATTGCCTAATGTATATCCCACAAAAAAAGGTTCACTGTTAAGGCAACTTTTTTAATGAATATTAAGCTACATTTCAAGGCTTAACTTCCCATGGAAAATGTCTGGAAATTTACCGACCCTTTGAAACCCTAAATGTAGTTACAGTATGGAATTCACAACTAAATGTTTGCCAGCAAGATAACTTAATAGTTAAGATAACTGTCTAAAATGTTGTAAATGCTCTGCAGTTGTGCATTTGGATTGATAATTTAGTAGCTAATTGGCTATCTAGCTACGGCGGTTAGCTTCTACCAAAATCAAGCGTTGCATAGGGGCGGCAAGGTAGCCTAGTGGTTAGAGCATTGGACTAGTAGCCGGAAGGTTGCAAACCCCCGAGCTGACAAGGTACAAATCTGTCATTCTGCCCCTGAACCCACTGTTCCTAGGCCGTCATTGAAAATAAGAATTTGTTCTTAACTGACTTCCTGGTTAAATAAAGGTAAAATAAATAAATAGAACCCCCTCCTGGAACAAGAGCCTTGCAGTCTAATACGTTTTGGGCATGCAGCAAACTGAGTAGCATTTTAGAGTTACTTGTATGAACTGGGATGTCTGTCGTTAAATAGTTTAGATCAGAGACCGTATAAAATATTTGCAATGCGCTCGTTACCATTTAGTTAGAATTCTCTATGGGATTTTACATGTACTTGTTAGCATTGCTAACCTTCGGATTACAGAGGCTGTGGGGTTCGAAAATAGCTCCCCTTGTGCTTAGTGCAGGTATTACCGAATATCCCAGTATGGCACAAGGTCGGTATGAAGGCATGACACCGGCCAAGCCTACTTTTGTACCCCAATGGGAGACCTTGTATAAAAAAAAATTTTTTTAAAGACTTACTAGCAGCAGTAAAGCCAGTGGCTGATGTAGCCTGCTGCATGGCCTCCCGTCTGTAGTCCCGGTCTTTGGGGAAACTGTTGACCGGCGTCAACTTAGTGGAGGACTCCTTCTGCCTCTGCTCTCTGGGAAACAAACAAACGGTCAAGTTAGAGCTCAAGATTGCATCTCAAATGGCACCATCCATCCATCCATCACTACTTTTGACCAGGGCCCTAAGGTAAGTAAAACACATTGTCACTCAAAGATGAGGAAGATCTGCGCAAAGGTAGAGCCCTATATAATATGTTTGAATTTTTTTGCCCGATTCAGTTTAATCTGTATGGAAAAGCCAACTAAAATTTACTCCTGAGGTGCTGACCTGTTGCACCCTCTACAACCACTATTATTATAATTATTTGACCCTGCGGATCATCTATGAACGTTTGAACATTTTGGCCATGTACTGTTATAATCTCAACCCAGCACAGCCAGAAGAGGACCAGCTACCCCTCAGAGCATGGCCTATTCCTAGGTTCATGCCTTTCTAGGGAGTTTTTCCCTAGCCACTGTGCTTCTCCATCTGCAATGCTTGCTGTTTGGGGTTTTAGGCTGGGTTTCTATATAGCACTTTGTGACATCGGCTGATGTAAAAAGGGCTTTATAAATACATTTGATTGAGTTTAGTTTCTCCCCAAATTCCAAAATGGCCACAGGATTGATGCAAATAATGATATCACTCTGTCAGGAAGGCTACTTTGTAGTTAGTCTCACGTTGCCATACCTCAAATCACATCGTTGTCACGCCTCACTTTGAGGTCTAGAGAATTTTGTATTGCAAAACCGTTTTGAATGGTCGACTGGGATTTTGATTGGATGTTACATTTCAAGAACCCTCCACCCACACGCCCATAGAACGGGTGCTGTGTGTTATAAGAGTCACTGTTTTCCGTCCGGGTAGTTGTTGCCTATGCTAGTGTAAGTGTGGCTGATAGTCTGTCATCAGCATAATCCACTTTCAATTTCTATAAATAGCAAACACTTTTTTCCCCTAGTCTCGATTCGTCCACGTGGCCACTGGCTGTGCTACCACAAAAAAAAAATTGTTAAGATTGGGTCCTTGGTCAAACAGCAGAGGCAAGTAAATAAATGGTTCTCTTTATTAAACAATGTATTATTAGCTAGCTGGCTGGCTACAAGTAGGCGACTTTGAAGGCTAACACAACTGAGCTGCTAGCTAGCCAACGTTCCACACTATTTAGCTAAGGGAATTAAATGTAATCACCCAACATCCTATTAGCTAGCTATTCTGATGCAATCATTGTAAATTAAAAATAGTCACCAAAAGCGTAAATAACAGCCATGAAAGAGAGTGAAATTGCTGCTGTCATTGAAGGGAGAGTGTAGGCTAATAACCTATGCAGCAGATTGTGCAGATCTAGTGCCCATGCACTATTGGCTGCCTAGGCTAGCTGGTTAGGGCAGGTCATTTTGTGGGAGGACATTGGAGAATCTTTTCATAGTTCCAGTCCCTAGATGAGAAAACTGAGGACAGAGCGATAAATGGCAACATAATATTCAGTTCTGTCTAATTTGAGTATTATGAACACGATTTCTGTGATGTTTTCTGTCTTCAGACATGGAAAGCTGTCAAAGCCTGTTTGCAGATGGAGAGGTCCCAATGAATGCCCCAACAGACTAAGGGCATATCCTATATGCCATGGGTTACATGTGCAGGCCTACCTATGTTAGCAAATGTTGTATACAAAAATAGTTATAATCGACAACAATTGGAGCAGACCAATCATGCTGGAGGTCTGCTGGATGTGCAGGCTTCTGTTTCAGACAAGCAATAACACACCCGATTCAACCTTATGAGTTGAGTCAAGTGCGCTATTGCTGGGCTGGAATTGAAGTCTGCTCACCCTGTAGATCAGGGATCAGTGGAGCAAGGTTGGCCACCACTGGTCTGGAGTTTTTGTTCACCTGACCGAGAACGCCCCCATTCTCACCGACAGGGCTGTAGTGGAGCAGGTTGAGAGCTTCAAGTTCCTTGGTGTCCACATCAGCAAACTAGAATGATCCAAACACACCAAAAAGGTCGTGCAGAGGGCACGACAAAGCTTATTCCCCCTCAGGAAACGAAAAAGATTTGGCATGGGTCCTGAGATCCCCAAAAGGTTCTACAGCTGCAACATCGAGAGCATCCTGCCTGGTACGGCAATTGCTCAGCCTCCAACTGCAAGGCACTAGAGGATAGTGCGTATGGCCCAGTACATTACTGGGGCAAAGCTGCCTGCCATCCAGGAACTCTACACCAGGCGGTGTCAAAGGAAGGCCCTAAAACTTGTCAAAAATCCCAGCCACCCTGGTCATAGGCTGTTCTCTCTACTACCGCATGGCAAGCGGTACCGGAGTACCAAGTCTAGGACAAAAAAAAATACTTATTTTATCCATCTATTATACAGGTAATCAAACGGCTACCCGGACTGTTTGCAATGTGTTAAACCATTATTAAAAATGAACTAGTGTCAATGTTGATGAATCACATCACAATCAAGAGGGGGTGGTGTTCTGTCTAATGTGTCTGTTGTATTCCCAAATGAACATGTCCTTTTTGTGTAGTTGTAGAACTCCAATCTGTTTTATTTGATTGTCACCCTCAGTATATTAGCTATGTGAATCCATTTGCAGCTTATCATGAGGGATGCATCGCCAATGCAGCCATAAGCCTACAGTATGATGCCATTACTGGCCTTATGGGCATCTCATCTGAAGCAGAGAATAGCTAAACTCATACACTGTTTACATGTCGAGTTATATGTGCAGTTTAAAATGATACCAGTAGACAATGTTTAGTATGAGGCAAACCATATACCAGGTTTTGTACATGCCTTGTAAGTGCGGACATAAAATTGTTTAGTGGAAATCCATCTCTTGTCATGCAAGTACAGTATTGAAATAAGGAGACAATTAGGCTTCCTGGAGATTAGCATTAGAGGTTAAATTTATTTGATTAATTTTTGCACGGTTGCTCCTAAGGCACTAATCTGGTGAGCATTTAATTGGTTTGACGTGTTGCGAGGCGTCACTGATCAAATAAAATAAAATGTTATTGGTCATATACACATGTTTAGCAGCTGTTATTGCGGGTGTAGCGAAATGATTGTTCCTAGCTCCAACAGTGGAGTAATATCTAACAATTTCACAACATATACCCAATATACACAAATATAAGTAAAGGAGAAAATATAAATGTATGGACAAGCAATGTCAGGGCGGCATATACTAACAGTAGAATAGAATACAGTATATACGAGTTGAGAAATAGAAAATATGTAAACATTATTAGTGGCCAGTAAGTAATTTCAAGTCTATGTATATAGGCAGCCGCCTCTAATGTGCTAGTGATGGCTATTTAACAGTCTGATGGCCTTGAGATTGAAAAACAGCTTCTGTCTCTCGGTCCCAGCTTTGATGCACCTGTACTGACCTCGCCTTCTGGATGATAGCGGGGTGAACAGGCAGTGGCTCGGGTGGTTGTTGTCCTTGATCTTTTCGGCCTTCCTGTGACATCAGGTGATGTAGGTGTCCTGGAGGGCAGGTAGTTTGCCCCCGGTGATGTGTTGGGCAGACCACACCACCCTCTGGAGAGCCCTGCAGTTGCGGGCGGTGCAGTTGCCATACCAGGCGGTGATACAGCCCGACAGGATGCTCTCAATTGTGCCTCTGTAAAAGTTTGTTAGGGTTTTAGGTACCAAGCCAACTTTCTTCAACCTCCTGAGGTTAAAGAGGCACTGTTGCACCTTCTTCACCAGACTGTGTGGGTGGACCATTTCAGTTTGTCAGTGATGTGTACGCCAAAGAACTTGAAGCATTCCACCTTCTCCACTGCGGCCCAGTAAATGTGGATAGGTGGGGTGCTCCCTCTGCTGTTTCCCGAAGTCCACAATTATCTTGTTTTGTTGACGTTGAGTGAGGATATTTTCCTGGCACCACACTCCCAGAGCCCTCACCTCCTCCCTGTAGGCCGTCTCGTCATTGTTGGTAATAAGCCTACTACTGTTGTGTCGTCTGCAAACTTGATTGAGTTGGAGGCGTGCGTGGCCACGCATTCATGGGTGAACAGGGAGTACAAGAGGGGGCTGCGCATGCACCAGGTTTCCAAACTCTCTTTAGAGGATTACTGCCATGGAACTTCCCCATGCTTCCTGTTTTAGGGAAGCCTGGTTCACGAGAAGGCTACTTTGTAGTTAAAATTTAACTGGGAAAGGTTTTCTGGAAAGCCTTTTCATTTCTACCAGAACTTTTGTAATTATTAGCATCATCGCTAACAGCTACACAAAATGAAGAAAGGGAAAGGTGGATACCTAGTCAGTGGTACAACAATGCATTCAAATGAAACGTGTCTTCCGCATTTAACCCAACCCCCCTGAATCAGAGAGGTGCTGCCTTAATCATACCTGCACCACACGCCGTTTCAGAAAGTTCCAGAAATATATGAAAAACTGATGCATTTTGTTAATGTCTTATGATTAACTTAATGAATACATTTTCTAATAATGTCAACAAATGTAGTTGATTTCATACTAAGTTCAATACATTTTTGAATATTGTTGAATGGCAGTTTTAAGTGTCTGTATTCCAAGATTCTGTCCACGTTCTCCGAAATGTGGATTTTTTAAGGCCCTGCAAATTGAATGGTAACTTAAGCCATATTGTTTGTATGTTACATTTAATGCAATAACAAATCAGGACCAGGGTAGAGCAAAGCAAAGCCATCTTAGTCTCAGTTTTTTGGTAAGCGGTGTTTATGAATTCAGACATCAGTTTCACAGCTCATCAAGCACTTAAGACACAAGCATTTTAAAAATGAATAGAAAACCAGGCCAGCCAGCACAGTTCAGCTCAACTAGGCTCAGTAGTGTGAAATCTGTATTATGTTAATGAAAATGGCATAATGCGTACCTCTCCAGCCACTCTTTGGGTTTCTCCCACTGTGAGACCTCGGTCCTGCAGTTGTAGTAGTACTTCTTCCCAGAGGAACTGATGTGCTCTGACCAGTCATCTTTATCTTCATATGGCTGAGGAGTACATTTATGTAAGGGAGAAAGGAAAAAGGTGAGTGAGGGAGAGGGCAGCATTTTACATTGAGGACCTCCCGAGACAGGAATACCACGGGAGGACATCTGCCGAGAGACTGGTCTCCCAACGGCGGACCTACCAGGTGACATGAACCACAGAGAGTTATGGCAAGCCATCATTCTGTGCATTGTGCCACCACAAGCAAGCAAGCAGACTGAGGGCATCAACAATGTCTTCAGAAAGTATTCATACACCTTCACTTATTCAACTTTGTTGTGTTACAGCGGGAATTCAAAATGGATAACATTTATTTCTCACCCATCTACACACAATACACCATGACAAAGACAAAACATGTTTTTAGAAGTTAAAGTAAATTTATTGAAATACAGTAATATCTGATTTACATAAGTATTCACACCAGAGTCAAGAAATGTTAATCACATATGGCAGCAATTACAACGGAGTCTTTCTGGGTAAGTCTAAGAGCTTGGCACACCTGGATTGTACCATATTTACACATGAATTAAAACAATTCTTCAAGCTCTATCAAGTTGGTTGTTGCTAGACAGCCATTTAACTCTTGCCATAGATGCCACCCAGGAACATTCAGCATAGTCTTGGTAAGCAGTGAATATTTGGCCTTTGGTTTAGGTTATTGTCCTGCTGAAAGGTGAATTTGTCTCCCAGTGTCTGTTGGAAAGCAGACAACCAGATTTTCCTCTAGTATTTTGCCTGTGCTTAGCTCTATTCTGTTTCTTGTTATCCCCAAAATATGGAGTGTGGTACTCAGGCATGTTTTGGATTATTTATATTATGTACAGGCTTCCTTCTTTTCACTCTCATTTAGGTTAGTATTGTGGAGTAACTTTTATTGTCCTCAGCACAAGGTGCAACTGTGCAATGATCATGCTGTTTAATAAGCTTCTTGATATGGCACGCCCGTCAGGTGGACAGATTATTTTTTGCAAATAATAAATAATGATTTACTGGGGTGTAAATAGATCTGTGCACAAAATTTGAGCGAAATACTATTTTTGTGCATTATATATCCTCCCTCATACTGAAAAGATGTGTGTATCTATACATCTATACACATCTATATCTATACACATCTATATCTATACACATCTATATCTATACACATCTATATCTATACACATCTATATCTATACACATCTATATCTATATATACACACACACACACACTATATCACAAAAGTGAGTACACCACTCACATTTCTGTAAATATTTGAGTATATATTTTCAGTATGAGGGAGTGTGGTTAACAGACATTCTGGGATCATCAGTAGGTGGGGGAAATTAACTATATTCTGGTAATCAGAACAATTGAACATATGCAGTGGTACTTAATGAATATGATGTCAGTTCGGTTGTCATCTGAGACATTCTAATCAATGATAAGATGACAAACTCTACAGTGGAAAGTCTACACAGAGTTATCGGATTCCCATGGAATTGTTGTTCAATTTAAAATGTTTGAATATGAAATTATTTGTGACGGGATGAAATGTGATATTAGCTTCTAAAATGTGAGATGTGTGTTAGGGCTGCTCAATCAGGGGCCCGCCCTGTGAAGGGACATGGGCTATAAAACTTTTCAAACACGCCCTCCTCTCCCTTCCTATATAAAGCCTTGACGACAACAGAACTTCCTGTTCCGAGGATGTGAGGACGACGGTCCGATGTCAGAATGGTTCAGATAATAACTACAGAACGAAGCCAACATCAGCATGAGCTTTGGTTGCGAATGGTATGAACTTTGAACTCTTATTCACGACAGAAGTGATACCTCCTAGCCGCTGAGTTAGCGACCGCAAACGCAGGTTAGGAAGTAACAGAGTATCCCATCTACCACACAACAACATTACCACAACGTATCCAATTGACCACCAGAGACATTCTTCAAAGGACAAAGGACTCGGTTTGGCAACACGGTCTTCCATCTACAACCAACCTACTGAAGCGTAGCTCAGAGTAAATATGTATTGCATTTTCCTTTTCCAAATGGGCAGTAATTTAGAATGCATAAGATACTGTAATTATGATAGGAACAAAGTCTAAGCTGTGCTGTCTTCCCGCTCTTTCACTCAACCCAGCCCCTTTTCCTTTGTGTAACAAGCGGTCATATATGTTCCGCCCGCTAGGGATGTTTTCTGTTATGACGTAATTTGTAATCAAGTTATGATTTAATTATGTGCATGTGTGATTAGTTAGGTATTTAGTAAATAAATTAAACCCAATTTTGTATTGCTGTTTCAAATTGTTAGCCAGGGTTCTTGCAGAAATGTACAACTTTCAGATGAGACTGAAGTAAGATGACGATTAATGTTGACTGCTATTGAGGTAAAATATTACTAGGTCTTTAAGAGTTTATTCGGAAGATAAGAGCTCTATAAATATTATTTTGTGGTGCCCGACTCTCTAGTTAATTACATTTACATGATAAGCTCAATCAGGTGATACTAATTACGGAAAAATTATTTTATAGAATAGCATGTCATATCACTTAATCCGGCATAGCCAAAGACACGACAAGATATACTCAAATATTTACAAAAATGTGAGGGGTGTACTCACTTTTGTGATATACTGTGTGTATGTACAGTGGGGCAAAAAAGTATTTAGTTAGCCACCAATTGTGTAAGTTCTTCCACTTAAAAAGATGAGGCCTGTAATTTTCATCATAGGTACACTTCAACTATGACAGACAAAAGGAGGGGGAAAAAATGCAGAAAATCACATTTTTAATGAATTTATTTGCAAATTGTGGTGGAAAATAAGTATTTGGTCACCTACAAACAAGCAAGATTTCTGGCTCTCACAGACCTGTAACAACTTCTTTAAGAGGCTCCTCTGTCCTCCACTCGTTACCTGTATTAATGGCACCTGTTTGAACTTGTTATCAGTATAAAAGACACCTGTCCACAACCTCAAACAGTCACACTCCAAACTCCACTATGGCCAAGACCAAAGAGCTGTCAAAGGACACCAGAAACAAAATTGTAGACCTGCACCAGACTGGGAAGACTGAATCTGCAATAGGTAAGCAGCTTGGTTTGAAGAAAATGGGAGCAATGATTAGGAAATGGAAGACATACAAGACCACTGATAATCTCCCTCGATCTGGGGCTCCACGCAAAATCTCACCCCGTGGGGTCAAAATGATCACACGAACGGTGAGCAAAAATCCCAGAACCACACGAGGGGACCTAGTGAATGACCTGCAGAGAGCTGGGACCAAAGTAACAAAGCCTACCATCAGTAACACACTACGCCGCCAGCGACTCAAATCCTGCAGTGCCAGATGTGTCCCCCTGCTTAAGCCAGTACATGTCCAGGCCAGTCTGAAGTTTGCTAGAGAGCATTTGGATGATCCAGAAGAAGATTGGGAGAATGTCATATGGTCAGATGAAACCAAAATAGAACTTTTTGGTAAAAACTCAACTCATTGTGTTTGGAGGACAAAGAATGCTGAGTTGCATCCAAAGAACACCATACCTACTGTGAAGCATGGGGGTGGAAACATCATGCTTTGAAGCTGTTTTTCTGCAAAGGGACCAGGACGACTGATCCGTGTAAAGGAAAGAATGAATGGGGCCATGTATCGTGAGATTTTGAGTGAAAACCTCATTCCATCAGCAAGGGCATTGAAGATGAAACGTGGCTGGGTCTTTCAGCATGACAATGATCCCAAACACACCGCCCGGGCAACAAAGCAATGGCTTCGTAAGAAGCATTTCAAGGTCCTGGAGTGGCCTAGCCAGTTTCCAGATCTCAACCCCATAGAAAATCTTTGGAGGGAGTTGAACGTCCGTGTTGCCCAGCAACAGCCCCAAAACATCACTGCTCTAGAGGATATCTGGATGGAGGAATGGGCCAAAATACCAGCAAAAATGTGTGAAAAGACTTACAGGAAAAACATTTTACCTCTGTCATTGCCAACAAAGGGTATATAACAAAGTATTCAGAAACTTTTGTTATTGACCAAATACTTATTTTCCACCATAATTTGCCAAAAAAATCCTACAATGTGATTTTCTGGATTTTTTTTTTCTCATTTTGTCTGTCATAGTTGAAGTGTACCTATGATGAAAATTACAGGCCTCATCTTTTTAAGTGGAAGAACTTGCACAATTGGTGGCAGACTAAATACTTTTTTGCCCCACTGTGTGTATATATACACACACACTTCTCTTTTTTTTGTGCATATGGTGTTGTGTTTAGGCCGTGACAAAGTCTCAATGGAATCCATTTTAAATTCAGAGTAACAAAATGTGGGAAAAGTCTGAATACTTTATGAAGGCCCTGTAGGGTGGGTAGAGCGAGAGAGAGCGAGAGAGAGCGAGAGCGAGAGAGAGCGAGAGCGAGAGCGAGCGAGAGAGAGAGAGAGCGAGAGCGAGAGCGAGCGAGAGAGAGAGAGCAAGAGAGAGCGAGAGAGAGCGAGAGAGAGCGAGCGAGAGAGAGCGAGAGAGAGCGAGAGAGAGCGAGAGAGAGCGAGAGAGAGCGAGAGAGAGCGAGAGAGAGCGAGAGAGAGAGACATTTGGCAAGAAGATGACGACATTCGGGAAAGGAAAGAGCATGAGAAGGGACAATTAAGTAAGGATAGGAGAAAATACAACGCTGCATTTTATCCCATCAAGAGTTGAGGCAAAAAATATATACCGCAGCAAAAGAGGGATTAGATCTGATGCAAGAGCTTGCAATGTGAGATGTAAAAGATGTGTGGGTCTATCTGGGCATGAAGGTTTGGCTCCGATACCAGGGCTGGTTGGGAGATGAGACGGAGGGACAGATGCTGGCTAACCCAACTGACAACTAGGAAGGCTTCTCAAGATTTCAAAATATTGCTGTTTTTGTGATTGTTGAGGTGGATGCTTCCATGTACAAAACCCAAGACAAATTCCTAGCAACATTGGTAGCATTGCAATAATGTTTCCAGATTCGGAAAACCACCTGCCCAGGGACTACAGATACAAATTTGTTGTATTAACAGGCCTGTTGAGTAATGGTGTGCATGGTACCAGTCAGCTAAATATAATAAAAAGTTAAATAAAGATCAGCAAAATGTATTTTATTTTTGACAAGTGACAAACACTTGAATTATGTTCAATGTCATCCAATAATTAGGGACTAGGGTCTATGGACAACAATAAAGAAAGGCAAGGCCGTGTTCAGGCTCCGTTCTTTGGGAACCAATGTTCATGAACTCCAAGACAGCAGCTTCACAGCTCATTACTGACTGAAGAGGCCAGCCACTTGACACACACACACTTAACATCTTTTAAATGAAAACAAAAGTAGGAGAGGAATTAGCCTAGCAGCTGATAGAAGCATAAGACTGTTTCCCCCTGTAGGTTTTCACTTGATATCGGTGTTACCTTGGTCCTGCTTGCTATCAAAGACATACTTTTTGAGAAGACGAAAGGACAATTTATCTATCCGTTCAACAATCATTCTGGACCTCTGAAAGAGTATTTTCTCGTTTACCAAGGCAAATGTACTGTGACAATTTACCCGACACGTATGAATGGAAAACTAATGTTGGTGAAGCCTGCCCTTATTTTATTTGTTTCCAATTTAAATCAATCAAATACAAGACTTTAAAATAATTGTCTGACGAGGTCATTTTTATCAAGATCGGGGGGAAAATATCCCTGGACTGTCCATATTTGAAATGTGTTACGAAATCCAGTCAATTGTTAGATTTAAATAATCTATATTTATTTATCAAATGAAAATGTAGGCTAACAAAGTTATCAAATGGCATATAAACTCAGCAAAATTTTTTTTTCCATTTTCAGGACCCTGTCTTTCAAAGATAATTCGTAAAAATCCAGATAACTTCACAGATCACCATTGTAAATGCTTTAAACATCATACTAGGACTTCTAGTAGGCCTGTTGTAAGGTAGGTCCTCACCAGTCATCACGGGCAACCGCGTCGCCTATGGGCACAAACCAATTGTCGCAGGACCAGGCATCACTGCTCTTCACTGACGAGTCACGGTTTTGCCTCACCAGGGGTGATGGTCAGATTCACGTTTATCGTCAAAGGAATGAGTGTTACACGAGGTCTGTACTCTGGAGCGGGATCGATTTGGAGGGTCCATCATGGTCTGGGGCGGTGTGTCACAGCATCATCGGACTGAGATTGCAGGCAATCTCAACGCTTTGCATTACATGGAAGACATCCTCCTCCTTCATGTGGTACCCTTCGTGCAGGCTCATCCTGACATGACCCTCCAGCATGACAATGCCACCAGCCATACTGCTCGTTCTGTGAGTGATTTCCTGCAAGGCAGGTATGTCAGTGTTCTGCCGTGGCCAGCGAAGAGCCCGGATCTCAATCCCATTGAGCACATCTAGGACCTGTTGGATCGGAGGGTGAGGGCTAGGGCCATTCCCCCCAGAAATGTCTGGGAACTTGAAGGGGCCTTGGTGGAAGAGTGGGGTAACATCTCACAGCAAGAACTGGAAAATCTGGTGCAGTCCATGAGGAGGAGATGCACTGCAGTACTTAACGCAGCTGGTGGCCACACCAGACACCAACTTACTTTGGATTTTGACCCCTTTGTTCAGGGACACATTATTCCATTTGTTAGTCACATGTCGGTGGAACTTGTTCAGTTTATGTCTCAGTTGTTGAATCTTATGTTTATACAAATATTTACTCATGTTAAGTTTGCTGAAAATAAAACGCAAGTTGACAGAGAGAAAGTTTCTTTTTTTTCTGAGTTTATAATATTTTGCCATTTAAAGATGGAATCTGCATTAAGGGAAATGGCGCAACCATCCGCCCCAGTACTTTTATTTATTGTCCTTGTTTTGTGGACGAAACGGAGGCGAGGTGCTTAGATCAAGTTGTTGAAATATCCCAAAAAGACGTGGCAGTTACAACATTAAGGTGAAATGTTTTAACGAAATATATAGGCCAACTATATTGTTGTACCCTAATAAGTATGTTTACATTGAAGCAGCTTTATGGTTTCTGATGCCCCTGATAGGTTAATATTTCAATGGGGGTGGTAGTGGAGAACCTAGACACGCAGCTGTCTGAATCAAACTCGCTTGTCACAGTAACAAGAGATCAACTGATCAGGGCCTGGTTTCCTAAAAGCATTTTATGGCCATGTTCATCGTTAGAACCTTCTTAAGGGCATCGTTATCGCTGAGCTGTTTCCCAAAACCACCGTTACTAAAGTTGCACTTGAAAACGCTCGTTATTTACCGACTGCCTCAGACCACTCGCAGCAGGTAAGTGCTTCGTTAGATGCTTTTTTTTGCCATCTTGTGCCACTATTGAAAGATCTCCGCTAAAACTATGATGTTTATCTGTCTGACTACCAATAACTTCAGAACCAAGTCGACTACAAATAGAGTCGTTGCAATTGTTACGAATAAGCAAAGGATAAAAAGATGCTTCAAATTAACACAGATGACTGCATTAAAAGATTGGAAAATGTAGGCCCATGTAGCCTATCATATTTAAATCAATTGAGTTCCATTTTGTCAATTGAGTTCCTCAATATATTTGATTTGTAACAACGTGCGCAATAACGTGCCCAATCTGTGTTTCAGTGCATTATTATTGGGTAAACCTAATAAGCCCTACTTTTCTTTCGATCCCATCACTGATACGTGGTGGTCTAACGACGTACTTAGCAAAAGTTCTCCGCGTGGTGTTTTTGGGAAACGCACGTTACATCTTCGGCCATCGTAGGAACAATTATTAAAACATTTAATTATTTATTCCTGGAAGAAGAAAAATACAGTATGACAAAAAGTAAGAAAAACTTTACATTCCAGAGCGGCACCAGAACATCCAATTGTAGTGAACGATGCATTGTTAAAAAACACTCGTAAGCCTAAGTTCCATCGCTATATGGAAACCGGACCCTGGTGGTTTATTCTTGTGCGTTTTTGGTTGCAAGCAAGATTGCTTTAACAAGCAGGTTCATGTAATCTCCAATTACTAGAATTATGGAATTCAGCAGTAATGGGTAACACTAAAATCTGCCTGTTGGTTGCAATGAACCCTCAATGTTTGTGCCTGGGGGGGTGGGGTGTCAAGGGATGTAAGTATGTAAGCGGAAGTCGAAGTTCACATACACGTTAGCCAAATACATCTCAACTGAGTTTTTCACAATTCCTGACATTTATTCCAAGTAAAAATTCCCTGTCTTGGGTCAGTTAGGATCACCACTTTATTTTAAGAACTTGAAATGTCAGAATAATAATAGTAGAGAATGATTTATTTCAGCTTTTATTTCTTTCATCACATTCCCAGTTGGTCAGAAGTTTACATACTCAATTAGTATTTGGTAGTATTGGCATTAAATTGTTCAAATGTTTTGGTTAGCCTTCCACAAGCTTCCCACAATAAGTTGGATGAATTTTGGCCCATTAGGCTATCAGATGCTTCTAAAGCCATGACAACATTTTCTGGAATTTTCCAAGCTGTTTAAAGGCACAGTTAACTTAGTGTATGTAGACTTCTAACCCACTGGATCTGTGATAACAAATTATAACTAATCTGCCTGTAAACAATTGTTGGAAAAATTACTTGTCATGCACAAAGTAGAAGTCCTAACAGGCTTGCCAAAACTATAGTTTGTTACCTTCTTATGGCTGCAGGGGCAGTATTGAGTAGCTTGGATGAAAGGTGCCCAGAGTAAACGGCCTGCTCCTCGGTCCCAGTTGCTAATATATGCATATTATTATTATTAATATTGGATAGAAAACCTCTGAAGTTTCTAAAACGGGTGTTGACCGTCTATAAATTCGTCAGTTATTCTGCGCTCTGGCACACAGACGAGAGTGCTCTGAAATCAGAGTAGATAGCCAGAGCGAATTTACTAGCTATGTCTAGCAACAGTTGACGTATTGACATTCTATTGAAATGGTTACTTGCAAATTGGAGTCTTTGGTTGAAACATGTAGCTAGCTAGGTAAAGAATGAACCATAATCCCAACTCATAACATTACTATCCTGCATGAATCTGCAGGCAGCTAACCAACCAGGTTCAATGTTAGCTAGCTAGCATAAGGCTATATCTAGCAAAGCAAATGGCTCTGAGATACGAATAATATCATACACGTAACGTTAGCTGGCTCGCAAGCTAACAGTATACCAACTTGAAATTAAAACGACTGTCAAAATTAGAAACGTATAATATCGGAAAAAATGCCGATAGCTAGACTATCATGGATGGACGCCTCTGCCTGTCACAGATGCTATGGTTGCCCTTAGTTTGAAGATGTTATTCGGTGACAGGTGCTTTCTCCAGCTCCTTAGCCATCATACTCAAATTCCACTGATTTCAAAACTCGGTCCTCCAGAAAGTGGAGAGCAACACTGACGTGATACATATATATTTTTTAAATCCGCGTTAAGACAGGATTACCTACATACACTGACCAGCTCAAATAGACAGACACGTGCTATATGGCAGACCAATCTGAACTCCTCTCTCAGCATGTCCAGCCAACTCATCATCTTAGCTCATCATGGCTAGCAGGAAGGTTGCTGACTTTTTCTGTGGCTAAACCAAATAGGCTCGTAATTACAGATGGTATACAAGTCTGTTAAGGTACATTAAAGTTCACGTTCCAGAAGGCATTTCTGACAAAAAAAAACAAAAAAAAAAAATTGATCAAAAACAAACGCTCTCAAATGGCTCTCCTGTGAAGTAGTGACACGCAACATATGCCTAGTTTCCTGAAACGAGTCACATTTTAAGAATAAGATGTTGCCCCTTTAAAGAGACATCTGCATTTCAAAAGATATATCAATACGCTTTTTGCATAAAATGAACAGTAGCCAGACTATTGCAAGTATGTTCACCTAAAATAAATAAAATAAGATCAGCGGGTGGATTGATGAATGCTTATTTTTGCTCTGCACGGCTCATAGGCATGTCACCTAGTAATGTACTGCTTGAGAACAAGAAGTTGTGAGTGAGGTGCTTTACCACCCAATCATATTGCTCAAATACAAATAATATGACTTTTCAGCATGTGGTCTTCAATGGTTTTCAGATGGCAGACTGACAGAGCAGGTAAATGTCAAACTGGAATGCAAAATGTGCTGAGAAGTTACTGGCCTGGACAAGTCAGTGACTGACAAGATCCACTGGCCCAACATGTTATTCCCAGGCCACAGGACAATAGTTTGTTGGACCCTGTCTGGAATGCTTGATACATACGAACCCTGGTCTGGTCCAGTGTCTGGCTATAGAGTCCCACTCAAGAGACCGACTGACGCATTTAGCACATTGAAGATGTTCAGCAAATGATTAGGGAAACATGTACACTTGTACACTCCTTCCCACAAATGTCAAGTCATTGGACTATTTTAGGCATTAGCAGCTTATTTCTTAAAACCAATCATTTCCTTTCAAATCCACACAGGGAAGTGAATAAGTGTACACTTCAGAGGAAATGAGAGATTGGGACATTGTCCAGGCCACCATGCTTTAACATCAACAACGCAGGGGTGGTAAGCGTGTAATGTACTTACTGCGTCTGATGTCTTGCTGGGGTTCGAATGTGAATTGGAGCTGCTATGATGGGTGCTGTGGTTGTGTGAATTTTCCTGTGGAGAATAACTGGTCCCTAGAAAGAAAAGAAAAGTTGGTTTTTATTCAACCAACAGGCAAGTATCATATTGCTAGATATGGAACAATAAAGTCCTTTCACTTGTCCCATTCAGTCTGTAACAGAAACTCAGGATAATACATTGTCTCAAGGTAGCCTTACTTTTTTGGTAAGCTTAGCATGCGTCAGCCAGACATCAGCCTAATAAGTATCATCGCTGACTGATAAGTGCATCCAACTACCATCAGAAGAAGAAACCAGTGCCTCAATTGGAATCAAAACTACACTGTAGTATTTATTTTGGGGTATAAATATTACGCAGATTCACATTACAAGTAAACCACTTCTCAAAATAACAAGTTGGTAAACAAAGTTACTGATGAAACATTGTTAATGAACAACTGAATCTGGCAATCTATTTCTAGAAGAATTTTAACTAGCAGCTAGACCTCAGAGGCATCCCCAAAATCAGATAAGCATCACGGAAAGGTCACAGTTTAACATTTGGCAAGGCAAATAAAAACAGTGGCACAGAACTACCCCAAGTGAGGCTACAAAATTACCTTTTTAGTGGTGAATTGCAATTGTCTTGGAATGATGTAATTCATTCCATTTTTATAAACTTTTCAGATCATTTTATAAACTTTTGAGAACAAATACTGATTGCCTAGTTGTATTGACATAGGACGTTTGAAACTAAAGAGGCAGAGGTGAAGTAGTTTATAGGCTAACATCCAGAGATTGACAGAGGTACTCAGCTAATGCAAATTAGTGAAGGTAAAACATTTGTGTAAAGGTAAACTATTTAAATTACTAAGCTACATATTAACGTAGCCTATCAAACACAGCACTGGCTTGCAAATCCAAAACGCAGTTAGGAAAACTGACTTGCCAGAAATACACATATTTCCAATTCACAAATTCAAAAGTTAAACCTTATGTTTAACTGGAAACCAATGCCAAATAAAAAGACTTGTCTGCATCAATAGCAGATAGTGTTTGCTGTATCTCATAAGTGTTTTCCTTTTAATTCCTTGTGATGCAGATACAATGGTGTGTTAACACTGAGTGGGCCATATTGCCTGTGGCTGCAGGCCCAGAGGGAGGAGGAAGGTTGCTGTGTGTGTGTGTGTGTGTGTGTGTGTGTGAGAGCTCCCTGTCCCATGCGGCAGGTGTGAGTCAGAGGCAGAAGCCTAAGGGAACCAGGGTATCCTAATTCCTATATAGCGCACTACTTTTGACCAGAGACCATAGGGATCTGATCAAAGGTAGTGCACTATATAGGGAATAGCTTGCCATTTGGGACGGGGACATAGCATCACCAAACGCAGCAGGTGGAGGAAGTAGCTATGTCACAAATACTCCAATATCGATGGAAACGAAAAGACAAGCTACAGCCCAGAGGACAGATTAGCTGTGGCATCTCTGTACTGACAGCAGTATCAACCTTGGAGAGTGAGAATAATAGGGGATGCTGAAAAGCATTTAACTTGAAGGGATAACTCCTTAAGGTCAAGGGTTGTGTCCAAAATTGCACCCTATTACCTATGTGGGGCACTACTTTTGGCTAGAGCCTTATGGCTCTTAGAGGAGGAGTACTGTTTTAGGATAATGTTTGCCTTTTAGATAATGAATAAGATTAGATGGACAGGGAGGACCTGATCTTAGATGATCTCTCCTAGTTTGACACTAAATACAAGCCCTGATGTCTTTCGGCTCCATACCTGAACCATCCTGCTGCCATGGGCCCGAGATACATTTAGCATGTTTTTGTTTATTCTGTCCAGGCAAAATCATCATGTGAACATTCTCAAGGTTGGAAATTAAGAATGTATATTTCAAGAACCATGTTGGCAACATAGAACGCCTGGAAAAAAGGTGTTTTTTTTAATTAAAAAAATCCAAAGCCCACATGTAGAAGTTTGTCATCCCCAAAGTGACCGTACGTACCCCAACCAGAAGCCATGGATGCAACATCCGCATCGTGCTAAAGGCTAGAGCTGCCGCTTTCAAGGAGCGGGACACTAATCCGGACACTTATAAGAAATCCTGCTATGCCCTCAGACGAACCATCAAACAAGCAAAGTGTCAATACTAAATACTAAATTTAAATTTAATTATACTACACTGGCTCTAACACTCTTTGGATGTGACAGGGCTTGACAACTATTACTGACTACAAAGGGAAACACAGACGTGAGCTGCACAGTGATGCAAGCCTACAAGACGAGCTAAATGCCCTTTATGCTCACTTTGAGGCAAGCAACACCGAAGCATGCACGAGAGCACCAGCAGTTCTGGACGACTGTGATAACGCTCTCGGTAGCCAATGTGAGCAAGACCTTTAAACAGGTCAACATCCACAAAGCCACGGGGCCTGACAGATTACCAGGACGTGTACTCAAAGCATGCGATGACCAACTAGCAAGTGTCTTCACTGACATGTTCGACCTCTCCCCGACATCTGTAATAGAGGTCGACCGATTATGATTTTTCAACGCCGATGCCGATTATTTGAGGACCAAAAAAGTTGATGCCGATTAAATCGGACGATTTTTATTTATTTATTTGTAATAATGACAATTACAACAATACTGAATGAACACTTATTTTAACTTAACTTCTTGGATATTGGGGGAGCTCTTAATTTATGGATAAAAAAACGTGCCCGTTTTAAGCTCAATATTTTGTCACGAAAAGATGCTCGACTGTGCATATAATTGACAGCTTTGGAAAGAAAACACTCTGACGTTTCCAAAACTGCAAAGATATCTGTGAGTGCCACAGAACTCATGCTACAGGCGAAACCAAGATGAAACTTCAAACAGGAAATGAGCAGAATTTTTGAGGCTCTGTTTTCCATTGTCTCCTTATATGGCTGTGAATGTGCCATGAACAAGCCTAAGCTTTCTGCCGTTTGCCCAAGGTGTCTGCAGCATTGTGACGTATTTGTAGGCATATCATTGGAAGATTGGCCATAAGAGACTACATTTACCAGGGGTCCGCCCTGTGTCCATTGTCTAAATTGGTGCGTAACCTCCAGCTGCAGGCATTTTCCCATGGGATTCAGAGGAGAAAGCACACTTCCACGAACGATATATCATCGAAGAGATATGTGAAAAACACCTTGAGGATTGATTCTAAACAACGTTTACCATGTTTCAGTCGATATTATGGAGTTAATTTGGAAAAAAGTTCTGCGTTTTGATGACTGAATTTTCGGGTTTTTTTGGTAGCCAAACGTGATGTACAAAACGGAGCGATTTTTCCTACACAAAGAATCTTTTCGGACAAACTGAACATTTGCTATCTAACCGAGTCTCCTCATTGAAAACATCCGAAGTTCTTCAAAGGTAAATGATTTTATTTGAATGCTTTTCTTGTTTTTGTGAAAATGTTGCCCGCTCAATGCTAACGCTAAATGCTACGCTAGCTATCAATACTGTTACACAAATGCTTGTTTTGCTGTGGTTGAAAAGCATATTTTGAAAATCTGAGATGACAGTGTTGTTAACAAAAGGCTAAGCTTGAGAGCTAGCATATTTATTTCATTTGCGATTTTCATGAATAATTAACGTTGCGTTATGGTAATGAGCTTGAGGCTGTATTCACGATCCCGGATGGCTAGAATCAAGAGGTTATAATAATATAATCCTTAAAATCAATTTAGTCCAAGTAAATAATGAAACATGTTCAATTTGGTTTAAATAATGCAAAAACAAAGTGTTGGAGAAGAAAGCAATATGTGCTATGTAAGAAAGCAAATGTTTCGGTTCCTTGCTCAGAACATGAGAACATATGAAAGCTGGTGGTTCCTTTTAACATGAGTCTTCAATATTCCCAGGTAAGAGGTTGTAGTTATTATAGGATTATTTCCCTCTATACCATTTGTATTTCATTAACCTTTGACTATTGGATGTTCTTAGGCACTTTAGTATTGCCAGTGGAATAGTATAGCTTCCGTCCCTCTCCTCGCTCCTCCCTGGGCTCGAACCAGGAACACAACGACAACAGCCACCCTCGAAGCAGCATACCCATGCAGAGCAAGGGAAACAACCACTGCAAGGCTCAGAGCGAGTGACGTTTGAAACGCTATTAGCGCGCGCTAACTAGCTAGCCATTTCACTTCGGTTACACCAGCCTCATCTCGGGAGTTGATAGGCTTGAAGTCATAAACAGCGCAATGCTTGACGGACAACGAAGAGCTGCTGGCAAAACGCACGAAAGTGCTGTTTGAATGAATGTTTACACGCCTGCTTCTGCCTACCACCACTCAGTCAGATACTGAGATACTTGTATGCTCAGTCAGATTATATGCAACGCAGGACACGCTAGATAATATCTAGTAATATCAACCACGTGTAGTTAACTAGTGATTATGATTGATTGATGAACGAGGCAGTTAACCCATCGTTCCTAGGCTGTCTTTGAAAATAAGAATGGTGTTCTTGACGGACTTGCCTAGTTAAATAAAAGGTATAAAAAAAAAAATAATAATAATAAATTAAATTATTATTCGGCGCCCCAAAATACCGATTTCCGATTGTTATGAAAACTTGAAATAGGCCCTAATTAAAATCAGACATTCCGATTAAATCGGTCGACCTCTAATCTGTAATACCTACATGTTTCAAGCAGACGACCCATAGTCCCTGTGCCCAGCGAAGCGAAGGTAACCTGCCTAAATGATTACCTACCCGTAGCACTCACATCAGAAGCCATGAAGTGCTTTGAAAGGTTGGTCAAAGCTCACAACAGCATCCCCCCAGATACCCTGGAACCACTCCAATTTGCATACCGCCCCAAAAGATCCACAGATGACGCAATCTCAATCGCTCTCTACACTGCCCTTTCCCACATGGACAAAATGTTGTTCATTGACTACAGCTCATCATTCAACACCATAATGCCCACGAAGCTCATCACTAAGCTAAGGACCCTGGAACTTAACACCTCCCTCTGCAAATGGATCCTGGAGTTCCTGACGTGCCGCCCCAGGTGGTAAGGGTAGGCAACAACACGTTTACCACACTGAGTGTGTACTTTGTTCCCTCCTGTACACCCACGACTCAAACAACATTAACATTGCTGACAACAACAGCCTGATCACCGACAATGATGAGACAGCCTATAGGCGGGTCAGAGACCTGGCAGTGTGGTGCCAAGACTACAATCTCTCCCTCAATGTGAGCAAGACAAAGGAGCTGACCTTTTCCTGGACTACAGGAAAAGGCGGGCCCGAACATTCCCCCATTAACATCAACAATGCTGTAGTGGAGAGGGTCGAGAGCTTCAAGTTCCTTGGTGTCCACATTACCAACAAACTATCATGGTCCAAACACACCAAGACAGTCGTGAAGAGGGCACAACAACTTTTCCTTCCTGGAGACGGAAAAGATTAGGCATGGGTCCCCAGATAATCAAAAGTTTCTATAGCTGCACCACCGAGAGCAACCTGACTGGTTGCATCACCGCCTGGTATGGCAACTGCCTGGCATCTGACCGTAAGGCGCCACAGAAGGTTGTTCGTATGGCCCAGTATATCACTGGGGACAAGCTTCCTGCCATCCAGGACCTATATACTAGGCAGTGTCAGAGGAAAGCCCCAAAAATTGCCAGACTCCAGTCACCCAAGTCATAGACTGTTCTCTCTGCTGCCGTACAGCAAGCAGTACCGGAGAGAGAAGTCTAGGACCAAAAGGCTCCATAACAGCTTCACCCCCAAGCCAAAAGACTGCTGAACTGGACTATTGACACTGACAACACCCGCCCCCATATTTGTTTTGTATACTGCTGCTGCTCGCTGTTTATTATCTATGCATGTTCACTTCACCCCTACCTACATGTACAAATTACCTCAACTAACCTGTATCCCCCGCAGACTCGGTACCCCCTATACATAGCCTGGTTATTGTGTTACTTTTTACTTTATTTGGTAAATATTTTTAACTCTTTTTCGAAATGTACTGTTGGTTAAGGACTTGTACGTAAGCCTTTCACGGTAAGGTCTACATTTGTATTTGGCACATGTGACAAATAGTTACATTTGATTTGAAATTAACTAGAAAGGATAGTAAAAGTATGACTTTGTCCTAATGTTTCTTGGCTAGAACATCGTTTTGTTCACATGCTAATTTGTTTTTCAACGTTACTTTGAGTTTGCTGCAACTGACTGCTGCTGGGGAGACATCGCAGTCATTGATTTGTTTCATGACAGACAAGCGAGTGCAAAAGGAAAGTCTCAGTAACATCTCGTCCCTTAAAAGGCAAGCTGAACAGATTGGTAGATTTTCTTTATCTACCGGCCACAGTGGCTGGTGGCCCAAAAAGTTAATTTCCGACCCTGAACATTATCTGAGGCGAACGAAAAGGGTATCAACAGGTGACTGAAGAGTGCCTCCAGCCACTCCACTTATCTATTCTAGTACAATCACACATGATTAAATTAATCAACTGATCATCAAGCCATTGATTACTTGAATCAGGTGTTCCATTACTGGAATAGATTGAACGTTCACTGTCATTGGAGACAAATCGGTGAAGGCGGCGATGCATTTTTTGGGTGTGGATGTATGCTTTATCAAAAGATGTTCCACCAGATAATAAAATTAACTAAGACAATATCAAAAAATAGTGACATTGTCAACTATTACCTTGTAAGAAATGTTGTGATAATCAAAATTGAATAGAAATATGGCAGATACTCATATTAGGAGACCAATTGAAATGGGCAGGAGTCTTATTTCAGACCACAGATGCAACTCACAGAAGGATGGTTTAATTTTTGAAATGTATTTCTTGTAATTCATTCCATTGTTCATTGATAAGGGTACGTCTTGCACAGAATACTTAACTGTACCAAAAGCTAACACTGAAAAGATTAACGAACAGCTATTTTAGACTATTGTGGCCTTTACATTAACATGGCAAAGTCTGAAAAGGTATTCAATTAAGGATTTCATTATGCTCCCCTGAAGATGGTGAAACTGCATTACAAGTCTGAAAACCTCATGGCTGACAAGAAAAAAAGAACATTGAGGCTTAGTTTGTGGTCACTGTGCATGAAAGAGACTATGGGGCAATAAGTAGCTGTCAACGTCTAGGTCTACCAACTTTGGCACGGTTCAAATACTCCTAACATGCATCTTTCCTTCATTGAAGTGATCATTGAGCTGACATTACTAAATAGTTTTTTAGCAAGCTTGCCATTGCATTGCTTTTAACAATTATGTCATGTCAGATGAGCTATTTCAAGTATTTCTACATACTAATAGGGCCCTAGCCCTACAAGTTAACTCCTCATCCCGTGCTGTAGGTCTAGATGCTGTGGCCAACTATTGTTTGTTATATGGCATGATGGAAAATGATACAAGGGTTGGCAGGCTGCAACACACAGGGCCAATCAGGGGTTGGAACAGGTTCAGGGAACAGAACCAATAAACAGGAAAATAACATTTCAAGGAACGAAAGTGATCCATACTGTCCCGGAACAGAACCGTTATTTTAAAAACATGGAAACTGGCTAACTACGTTATTTTACATTCCAGGCATTTTTTTCTAGTTTCAAAAAATAAATCATAAACAAACAAAGCGCCTATGCAAAGCGCTCACTGTCACTCAAACTTATTCCAGCTTCTGCCTGCCAGCTGAAAATCTTTGCCAGTCCAATATCGCTCCATAGTTTACAAGAATATACTTTTGGTTGCAACTCCTGGTAACAGTATGGGGTGAACGCTAGTTAGCTCCTACCAAAAGTGAGCTTGCGGAAAGAATGCATGTATAATTTAAGCGGATCAAATCAGAAATTCACTGCCATTTCCTAGCACTTGTCAGAACTACTCACACCTTTTTTTTTTATATTGTTTTCGCAACAAGCCTAGAGAGTTACAAGGGGCCTAAGGAGTAAAGTGAGTATATCACAAGATGAGTTTGTATGTCATGGCAAAGGCATGTTTTGCCTAGAATAAATACACTGAACATAAATAAAACAATTTCATTGATTTTACTGAGTTACAGTTCATATGAGGAAATCAGTCAATTGAAATAAATTCATACGGCCTTTATCTATGGATTTCACATGACTGGGAATACAGATATGCATCTGTTGGTCAGATACGCTTAAAGAAAATGGGCCTCAGGATCACATCAGTGTTTTTGTGCATTCAAACATGCATTGATAAACTGCAATCATGTTTGTTGTCCATAGCGTATGCCTGCCCATACCATAACCCCACCATGGGACACCCTGTTCATAAAGCTGACATCAGTAAACTGCTTGCCCACACCACGCTTTAACCCTAGAAAGCGGTTGCGAGGCCGGTTGAATGTACTGCCAAATTCTCTAAAACGATGTTGGTAGAGAAACGAACATTCCATCCTCTGGCAACAACTCTGAAGGACATTATTGCAGTCAGCATGTCAATTACACACTCTCTCAAAGCTTGAGACATCTGTGGCATTACATTTACATTTTAGTCATTTAGCAGATGCTCTTATCCAGAGTGACGTATGCACTCACTACTACTATACATTTCCATATTTTTGTTGCACTGGTCCCCCGTGGGAATCAAACCCACAAGCCTTGCATTGCAAGTGCCATGCTCTACCAACTGAGCCACACAGGACAGTGTTGCGAGACAAAACTGCACATTTTAGAACGGCCTCCTTTTCACTCTCATTTAGGTTAGTATTGTGGAGTAACTTTTATTGTCCTCAGCACAAGGTGCACCGTGTAATGATCATGCTGTTTAATCAGCTTCTTGATATGCCACACCTGGATTATCTTGGCAAAGGAGAAATGCTCACTGACACGGAACCCAAACCGGCTGCGCGCGCATAAATGTATTTTGTCCCCCCACACAAAATGCGATCACGACACACAGGTTAAAATATCAAAACAAACTCAACCAATTACATTAATTTGGCGACAGGTTGAAAAGCATTAAACATGTATGGCAATTTATCTAGCTAGCTTGCACATGCTAGCTAATTTGTCCTATTTAGCTAGCTTGCTGTTGCTAGCTAATTTGTCCTGGGATATAAACATTGAGTTGTTATTTTACCCGAACTGCACAAGGTCCTCTACTCCGACAATTAATCCACACATAACACGGTCAACCGAATCGTTTCTAGTCATCTCTCCTCCTTCCAGGCTTTTTCATCTTTGAACTTATATGGCGATTGGCATCTAAACTTTCATAGTATTACCACGACGACCGGCAAAACAGTTCGTCTTTCAATCACCCACATGGGTATAACCAATGAGGAGATGGCATGTGGGTACCTGCTTCTATAAGCCAATGAGGAGATGGGAGAGGCAGCGCGATCTGCGTCAGAAATAGTAATGACTTCCATTTTAGCCCTTGGCAACGCAGATGCTCGTTGGCGCGCGCGAGCAGTGTGTGTGCAATAATTGAATAACATGGATTTTGACATTTATTTTTGCAACGCTCGTGCACGCGACGCACAATTTGAGAAATAAGCTTTTTGTGCATATGTAACATTTCTGGGATCTTTTATTTCAGCTCATGAAACATGGGACCAACAATTTAAAATGTCGCATTTATAATTTTGTTCAGTGACTGATGAGCCAACCACAGTAATTAATTTAATCATATGTAATTAGGCATGCTTCCTTCTGTGTAGTATTTACATTGTATGGTACAGGCAAGAACTCAGTGTGCACTAACTTAGAGTGGGGCTTAATTCAGGGCCTGTATAAAGTATCTCAGAAGTGTGATGATACACAATAAGTTTTGCCTTTTAGATCATAATGACTAAGATTACATGGACAGGAGAGACCCGATTCTAGGCCAGCAC
Source organism: Oncorhynchus tshawytscha (assembly GCF_018296145.1). Classification (NCBI taxonomy): domain Eukaryota; kingdom Metazoa; phylum Chordata; class Actinopteri; order Salmoniformes; family Salmonidae; genus Oncorhynchus; species Oncorhynchus tshawytscha. Next base: position 1,682,732 of record NC_056457.1, on the reverse strand, counting down.
TCATAATCGCACATGCTTGATGAATACAGGCCCAGATGTCCCTTGCTTATAGCGTATGTGCCACAGATGTTCAGCATGATATTGAAGTAAACAAATCTATTTTCCCTAAAATTGCACCAACAAAACACACAAAAATAGATAGAACATGCTTAGTAATTTTTCTAAAACAATAAATGTATTACTAGTAAGAAGTAACATGGTATATTGTTTAATTTGTGACCTGAATCTTAAACTTCTTAAGGCTACGGGTCACTATTTTCACATCCGGATGAAAAGTGTGCCCATCCTGAGCCTTGTCTCAGGATGGTAAGTTGGTGGTTGAATATATCCCTCTAGTGGTGTGGGGGCTGTGCTTTGGCAAAGTGGGTGGGGTTATATCCTTCCTGTTTGGCCCTGTCTGGGGGTGTCCTCGGATGGGGCCACAGTGTCTCCTGACCCCTCCTGTCTCAGCCTCCAGTATTTATGCTGCAGTAGTTAATGTGTCGGGGGGCTAGGGTCAGTTTGTTATATCTGGAGTACCTCTCCTGTCCTATTCGGTGTCCTGTGTGAATCTAAGTGTGCGTTCTCTAATTCTCTCTCTCGGAGGACCTGAGCCCTAGGACCATGCCCCAGGACTACCTGACACGATGACTCCTTGCTGTCCCCAGTCCACCTGGCCGTGCTGCTGCTCCAGTTTCAACTGTTCTGCCTTATTATTATACGACCATGCTGGTCATTTATGAACATTTGAACATCTTGGCCATGTTCTGTTATAATCTCCACCCGGCACAGCCAGAAGAGGACTGGCCACCCCACATAGCCTGGTTCCTCTCTAGGTTTCTTCCTAGGTTTTGGCCTTTCTAGAGAGTTTTTCCTAGCCACCGTGCTTCTACACCTGCATTGCTTGCTGTTTGGGGTTTTAGGCTGGGTTTCTGTACAGCACTTTGAGATACGTGCGTTGAAGATGTCGTTCCCATAGCAACGATTAAAACATTCCCTAACCAGAAACCGTGGATTGATGGCAGCATTCGTGTGAAACTGAAGGCACGAACCACTGCTTTTAATCAGGGCAAGGTGTCTGGTAACATGACTGAATACAAACAGTGCAGCTATTCCCTCCGCAAGGCTATCAAACAAGCTAAGCGCCAGTACAGAGACAAAGTAGAATCTCAATTCAACGGCTCAGACACAAGAGGTATGTGGCAGGGTCTACAGTCAATCACGGACTACAGGAAGAAACCCAGCCCAGTCACGGACCAGGATGTCTTGCTCCCAGGCAGACTAAATAACTTTTTGCTTTGAGGACAATACAGTGCCACTGACACGGCCTGCAACGGAATCATGCGGTCTCTCCTTCACTGCAGCCAGTGAGTAAGACATTTAAACGTGTTAACCCTCGCAAGGCTGCAGGCCCAGACGGCATCCCCAGCCGCGCCCTCAGAGCATGCGCAGACCAGCTGGCCGGTGTGTTTACGGACATATTCAACCAATCCCTATACCAGTCTGCTGTTCCCACATGCTTCAAGAGGGCCACCATTGTTCCTGTTAGCTAAGGTAACTGAGCTAAACGACTACCGCCCGTAGCACTCACATCCGTCATCATGAAGTGCTTTGAGAGACTAGTCAAGGACCATATCACCTCCACCCTACCTGACACCCTTGACCCACTCCAATTTGCTTACCGCCCAAATAGGTCCACAGACGATGCAATCTCAACCACACTGCACACTGCCCTAACCCATCTGGACAAGAGGAATACCTATGTGAGAATGCTGTTCATCGACTACAGCTCGGCATTCAACACCATAGTACCATCCAAGCTCGTCATCAAGCTCACACTCAACGTCAACAAAACTAAGGAGATGATTGTGGACTTCAGGAAACAGCAGAGGGAACACCCCCCCATCCACATCGATGGAACAGTAGTGGAGAGGGTAGCAAGTTTTAAGTTCCTCGGCATACACATCACAGACAAACTGAATTGGTCCACTCACACAGACAGCATCGTGAGGAAGGCGCAGCAGCGCCTCTTCAACCTCAGGAGGCTGAAGAAATTCGGCTTGTCACCAAAAGCACTCACAAACTTCTACAGATGCACAATCGAGAGCATCCTGGCGGGCTGTATCACCGCCTGGTATGGCAACTGCACCGCCCTCAACCGTAAGGCTCTCCAGAGGGTAGTGAGGTCTGCACAACGCATCACCGGGGCAAACTACCTGCCCTCCAGGACACCTACACCACCCGATGCTACAGGAAGGCCATAAAGATCATTCAACCACCCGAGCCACTGCCTGTTCACCCCGCTGTCATCCAGAAGGCGAGGAAATTGCATCAAAGCTGGGACCGAGAGACTGAAAAACAGCTTCTATCTCAAGGCCATCAGACTGTTAAACAGCCACCACTAACATTGAGTGGCTACTGCCAACACACTGTCAATGACACTGACTCTACTCCAGCCACTTTAATCATGGGAATTGATGGGAAATGATGTAAATATATCACTAGCCACTTTAAACAATGCTACCTTATATAATGTTACTTACCCTACATTGTTCATCTCATATGCATACGTTGATACTGTACTCTATATCATCGACTGCATCCTTATGTAATACATGTATCACTAGCCACTTTAACTATGCCACTTGGTTTACATACTTATCTCATATGTATATACTGTACTCGATATCATCTACTGTATCTTGCCTATGCTGCTCTGTACCATCACTCATTCATATATCCTTATGTACATATTCTTTATCCCCTTACACTGTGTATAAGACAGTAGTTTTTTTGGAATTGTTAGTTAGATTACTTGCTCGTTATTACTGCATTGTCGGAACTAGAAGCACAAGCATTTCGCTACACTTGCATTAACATCTGCTAACCATGTGTATGTGACAAATACAATTTGATTTGATTTGATTTGATATCAGCTGATGTACGAAGGGCTATATAAATAAATTTGATTTGAAAATAAACTGCCTGCTACTCAGGCCCAGAAGCTAAGATATGCATATTATTAGTAGATTTGGATAGAAAACACTGAAGTTTCTAAAACTGTTTGAATGATGTCTGAGTATAACATAACTTATTTGGCAGGCGAAACCCTGAGGACAAACCATCCAGGAAAAAATATTGAGGTCACTCTCTTATCAATGGGATTTCTATGGATACCTGGATTTCTTAGGCACTTGCTTGCAGTTCCTATCGCTTCCACTGGATGTCAGTCTTTAGAGTGTTTTTCCTTTGAGAAATTAAGAAGTAAGGCAGTTCAGAATGAGGGTCGAGTGAAGTGTACTGTTTGTTAGAGGCTGAAAGCCTGAAAACTCACTCCACTTTGTTTTTATCCGCTATTGAACACAGTTTATCTCGTCTTAAATTGTATCGATTATTTACGTAAAAAAATACCTAAAGTTGTTTCAAGAGTCTGGATCAAGTTTACAGGTAACTTAGATACTTTGTAGGCATGTTGCGCGAGTTGGAACCTGTGTATTTTCAAAATCAAACGCGCCAAATAAATGGACATTTTGGGGATATAACGACAGAATTAATCAAACAAAAGGACCATTTGTGATGGTTTAATGGACATATTAGAGTGCCAAGAAAAGAAGATCTTCAAAGGTAAGGCATGAATAATATGTTATTTCTGACTTTTGTGTTGTGCCTGGCGGGTTGAATTATGATTTTCATGTGTATGTTTGATCGGGTGCTGTCCTCATAATAGCATGGTTTGCTTTGCTGTAAAGCCTTTTTGAAATCTGACACAGTGGCTGGATTAACAAGAAGTTCATCTTTAAACCGGTGTATAACACTTGATTTATTAATTATTATGAGTATTTCAGTTTTTGAATTTGGCGCGCTGCTATTTCACTGGGTGTTAACCTCTTGCGTCGACCCGAGACGCAATCGTCTCATCTAGCCATCAGCAAATGCAAATGCGCTACGCCAAATGCTAATAGCACTCGTTAAAACTCAAACGTTCATTAAAACACACATGCAGGGTAGTGAATTAAAGCTACACTCGTTGTGAATCTAGCCAACAAGTCAGATTATTAAAATGCTTTTCGGCAAAAGCATGAGAAGCTATTATCTGATAGCATGCAACACCCCGAAATAACTGAATGCGACGTAAACAAAAGATTTCGCGTAGCCGGCGCTACACAAATAGCTGAAATAAAATATAAAACTTTCATTACCTTTGACGAGCTTCTTTGTTGGCACTCCTATATGTCCCATAAACATCACTATTGGGTCTTTTTCGATTAAATCGGTCCATATATACCCAAAATAGCCATCTATGGAAACTGTGTGATTCAGAAAAAAACGTTTGAAAACGCTACGTCATTTTTTTTAATTAAAAAAGTTGACGATAAACTTTCACAAAACACTTCGAAATACTTTTGTAATCCAACTTTAGGTATCAGTAAACGTTAATAATCTATCAAATTGATCACGGGGCGATGTGTATTCAATAGCTTCACGTCTTCAAATCATCTTCCAAAATCTCTCTTCCAAAACTTCCTGTCGGAGACCGGATGGAAAGTGATCTCTCTAGTACGTTTGACCAAGAAACAAAGGCACCGCAAATGACGAGGCTGGCGACATCGTGTGGAAGCTGTAGGAATTGCAATCTCGGCCCCATTTAATTTAGTTTCCATTCAACAATACATGCAAGTGGCGCATTGATACTTTTTTCAGTGACCAGATTTTCTTGCGCTTTTCGATGAAACACACGCTCTGTTATAGTCACAGCCGTGATTTAACCAGTTTTAGAAACGTCAGAGTGTTTTCTATCCACACATACTAATCATATGCATATACTATATTCCTGGCATGAGTAGCAGGACGCTGAAATGTTGCTCGATTTTTAACAGAATGCTCGAAAAAGTAGGGGGTCGACGTAAGAGGTTAACGGGAATGTGGCGCGTGAAGGGATCACTAAGAAGTTAACCAAAAGATCAGAAACAAACATTTCACCTGCCCCTTTAAGGGTGGGATGTTACCATGGAAATGTCATGTTTGTGCCTGAATCGTCTTCTCTTCCCTAACAGTTGAAACTCCAACATTGAAAAACCTAGCTTGTTAACAATACAATGTAAATAGCCAAGAAACACAAGGGCAGTGTCACTTCAGTAGACAAGTAAATTAGACCAACTTTTGTACCCGTGCGCAGCGCTTCTAAAAATGTATCTCACTCAGCTCTTCACATGCGCACAGACCCAAGCCAGGCAGTGTTGCAGCGCCAGGTGGATAGGCTATAGTAGGATTCGTAGTTCTTTGACTTTGTGCAATTAATTTACCAGCTATGAAACAAGGCCACCGAAATACTTTGAAAACAGCTACTGCAGCATTTACTTTAATTCACAAATTAGAGTGAAATGCCGCCAACGTGGTGGGTGAAATAGACATCTTACCCGCCAATAACAAAATCTACCCGCATTTGTACAGGTGTTCATTTTAGGCCCTGCAAGAAATAGGCAAACACACTGCCAGTAAATAGGCTTAAATAATGCACAGCTAGACTTAACCAGGTACAGAGCAGACCAGAAGTACAGTATAATGGGAAATGAAGGTTGAGCACCATACTGCTGTTATCTCATGACCAAATCTCCAAAGTTGGTGTGTGAATACTATTCTTAAAAGAATATTACAATGAAACATTAGCAGTTTGGTCAATGGTTAAAGAGGCTACATCCAAAGAGGCTAATAGTTGACAAAACTAGTCAATGTTAATAGTGTGCATTTGCAAATGGTTGGTTATGGACATATTTAGAATTGGGATGAAAAACACAATGCTAACAGATATCACATCAAATCTGTAACAAGGCACAACTGGTAACCCTATCCAAAACACTGTTTTAGGTAAGCATATGAGTGTATCAGTGTACAATGAGCAGGCTGACTAGTGTAGACAGTGGAATGAAGTGCTAGTTCAAGAAGGAGATGCGCTTTACAGAGCTGGCTTCCGCCAGCTAGCTACTTTTCATGAATCTGACATAATTGTCTAGTTTCACCACAGCACTCAGAATATTGTCTAGTCTTACCTATCCTAGAGAGGTCTAGAGGCCTAGAGATTGTCTAGTCTTACCTATCCATCCGACTACTGTTTGACAATGCAGAAGGTAGAGTAACTTAAGTGTTCAATTCAAGATTAAAATACCAGGGATAATGAACCTCATTCAGAGCCCAAACTCAGAAAACAGGAGAAGCGAGAGGATCCAAATATGATTCTAGGTTTAGACATACACTTCTGATTTGTTAGATGATCTTTCTTATGATTTACACCTCTGCCATGATTTATTACATGTGTTGTCCTGGCTGATATGCTGGACTTGATTTCGTCACCGTCTTATAGATATACCAAGCAGCACATGAGGCACTGTGCAGTCTTTCACTTCCAATAAGAGTGTCATTAAACCATCTATGTGCTATTTCTATGCTTCCTGTTCAGAAGTTTCATTTTTGTCTTTTACTTTCAGTTTTGTACACAAGCTTCAGACAGCTGAATATACAACATTTTTGTTTTGGAAAATATATTTCCCAGCGGTTTAGATGGTTCTATTATGCTCTACACAATGACTGCTTGTTTTGTCACAAACTGAAATTAGGCAAACTAATGGTATTTTAGCAACAAGGAAATGGTGGAGCCATTTCTGCATAGTGCATCTTTAAAGATTTAAGGCATGTGACTAGACAGAGCTGTTGCCTTGCACTTCAGATCTATAATGGCAACATCATTTGAGAGAAAGTACTGTTTACATTTAAATTTGAGTCATTTAGCAGACAGACACTCAGAGCAACTTACACGTATGCTTGATCTTAGCAACACAATATTTCTGACTCGGTCTACACCATACAGCTTAACAAATTAATGCAGAATACATGTCAGTGGTCAAATTTGCACAGGGAGAAACTAACAGAAACTGGTGGTTAGCTACTTGAACATTTTTTTTTAAAAGATCTTATATGGATTTCTCACCTCCATCCCTCTCTCTGGCCCGCTGCGCGTGGACTGCCTTTGCCCTGCCATGCCCCGTGCTGTCAATGTGTTTGTTGTCAGGACTGTCAGACCGCCGAAGCATTTTACATGGTGGAGTGGCATCTGCGGTGTCTCGCATCTTGTCATGGCGGTGATCACCACCGGGGTGACTCTTCGATGAGTACTTGAGTGTCTGAAAACAAATCAAAACAAAAATAGATTCTGGAACGGCAATCGATTCAGAGCCATGATCGATTCGAAAGGCTCGAGCTGAATCTAGACGTCTGACTAAGTGTCTGTGAATGTGATATCATTACAAGTTGCATAGCACAAAAGCTTATTAACCCCAAAATTATGCAGCCAAATAATACGCATGCCATGAAAATGTCTTTACAAGATCTTGCAAATTCTAAAAAGTCGTGACTTAATCTTGTAGTTAGCTAGATCAGCTGTGGCTACGTCACAAGCTATTGGCTCCATGGATGGGCAATGACAATTGATTAGCTAAACCCTGCGCATGTAAGACTCAAACTAAACGTGGGGTGTAACGCCACATTTTGAAATCAATAGATGTGGGAGACAGCTAATTCAAGTGTTTCTCTGTCTTATCATGTAACGTTAGCTAACATTAGTTAGCGTTAATGCCGACCATATATAGCTAGCTACTAACGTTAATTCTTAATTTCAAAGATAACCTAATTTATTATAGTATTTGGGTGTTACCAACATGAAGGTTATTTAGTTAACTACATGTCTTTTTCTGAACTTTGCTCCTTAATCTTATATCGCGCAAACTGTGACATTACGAATAGGCCGGAATTATAGTTAACTATGGGCTCCAATAAAACTCGCTAGTAAATGTGTTCACAAAGCAAAATTCGACGTTTAAATTATGTATACAATCTACCAGTCATAATTGTAATGTTAACCAACATACAGCATTGTTTTTTGTTCAAACCCAAAGGAAATTCGCTACTTTGCGATTTTCCGCACCGAGGCCTGTAGTACTCAAGAAGCCTGCACTAGAGTATCCATTTTAATCTTATTTGTTGCTAGCTAACAAGTACCTGGTAGGGCTGTGAATCCCTTCGGTCGTTGCACCTAAAAATTTAAGAAACAGGTTGTAAAGATGATCTCAAACATAAATGAAAAAAACAAAACAAAAACAGTTCAATAATCTGCAACAGCTGAATAGCTTCCATAAGTTTCTACTTATTTTTATTGCAATAAAAATGGCGGATTGTCAAAACTGAGAAGAAAAAACTGAATAGAAGTAACGTTAGAGCTGTTTACCCATCGCTGAGTCTCGGTTGTTTCCTTGCATACATTACCATCAATGCCGTGTTAGTGTGTGTGGATTGGATGTGAAAGATGGACTAAGTTATGTTTTCTTTCAGCAACCTGTTATATTATTTTAATAGTTCTGAGTATTTCAGTTGCTAATCGGAAGAACGCTCTCGGTCCATCTCCCACTCGCGCGCACACCAACTAGCTATGCCCCTATCTACCGAAAGGTGAACCTCAGCCTGCAGGTCCCCCCTCCCACTACTACATCCGGGACACTGCGGCGCTAAACTCGGCTGCCATCATCCGGTTGTCGATTTTTTTTGAGACGCTGCAAAGTTGTTCAGAAAAACAACAACACGGATTACTTTAGAACAGCACACTTCAGTGGCATTTTCATGCACCAAAATAGGTTTATTACCTACCAGCATGTCTGTCACATTTTTTCACAAATAAAAATAGGTTTATTACCTACCAGCATGTCTGTCACATTTTTTCACAAATACACTCTCAGAGTAGTTGGTAGGTAATCTCGTAGTTCGAGTATGAACTCAAAACAATCTCCCTGGTTCTATTGTGGATCTCTTGTGCTGTCTGCTGGGTATTTGTGGAAGTGCATTAACACATATTTTGACATATTATATTGTATGTCGTGTACTGTACTTCTATGTCAAATCTAATTTCCATTTCAATAAGAAACCCAGGTCTGATACAGATTTAGCTCATATGTGACTCCATACGCCTCACGTCCTCACTTGACTAGCTGACACAGGAGGGAGGAGGCATCACGAGAGAGCTGCACAGTGTTACCCTCTTCAAGCAACCTGTCTGATGCTGCCTGCAAAGTAAACCTTCTGAGAAATAAACATATCCTAGTCTGAACAGATTGATGGAGATATGGTCATTTACATATTGTGAGCATGGTCAGAATGAAAAAGAAAGCTGACGGGCCACAGACAAAAGAAGCTATGTCCACCAGCACTTTGGTGCACAATGGATTTCCACTATTGGTCAGGAAGTCCCAGTATGGAGCTCTCTTTGTGAATTTCGGAAAAAAAGCTGATTGTAGACTCTTGCAATGCTTTAATGGCTTGTAGACAATCATTATACATTTCACAGGAGTTAAAACATTCAACATGATTGCATTATTAGCTACACTTTAATAATTGAAAAGCCTAAAAGGAGAGGCAACTATAATTGCTTTGTACATCCTACAAATAAATAGGCTACTTAGTTTGGTGACGTTTGTAAATTATGACAAATTGAGTGAAAAAATCTAAATTAATGATGATTTACAAGTGTTTATTGAGAAATGAAAGAATGTTAGTGTCATGAATAAATAAACATTGTATTGTGTAGTTGTTAATGTTGTCGTCAGCCAATCAATCAAACTGTATTTATATGGCACATTTCTTACAACAAATGCATTTCAAGATGCTTTACAAATAAAATCATTAAAGGTGAGGTATTTCCCAGGGGGTAGATCAGAAACTATCAAATCACCTTTAGAACACCTGTTCAGATGAAGGTGAAGGTTCACCTTCCAACAGGACAATGAACCTAAGCACACAGCTAAGACAACGCAGGAGTGGCTTCAAGATAAGTCAAACGTAATGATGTTGTTGGAGTCGTGCCTGGCCGTGCAGTCATGAGTGAACAGGGAGTACAGGACGGGACTGAGCACACACCCCTGAGGGGCCCCTGTGTTGAGGATCAGCGTAGCGGATGTGTTGTTACATACTCTTACCACCCGGGGTTGGTCCATCAGGAAGTCTAGGATCCAGTTGCAGAAGGAGGTGTTTAGTGCCAGGGTCCTTAGCTTAGTGATAAGATTTGAGGGCACTATGTTGCTGAACGCTGAGCTGTAGTCAATGAATAGCTTTCTCACATAGGTGTTCCTTCCAGATGGGAAAGGGCAGTGTGGAGTGCAATAGAGATTGCATCATCTGCATCATCTGTTAGGGCGGCATGCAAATTGGAGTGGGTCTAGGGTTTCTGGGATAATGGTATTGATGTGAGCCATGACCAGCCTTTCAAAGCACTCCATGGCTACAGACGTGAGTGCTACGGGTCGGCAGTCATTTAGGCAAGTTACCTGAGTGTTCTTGGGCACAGGGACTATGGTGGTCTGCTTAAAACATGTTGGTATTACAGACTCAGACAGGGAGAGGTTGAAAATGTCAGTAAAGGCACTTGGCAGTTGGTCAGCGCATGCTCGCAGTACACGTCCTGGTAATCTGTCTGGCCCTGCGTCCCTGTGAATGTTGACCTTTTAAAGGTATTATTCACATCGTCTGCGGAGAGCGTGGTATTTGCTTCGAAGCGAGCATAGAAGTAGTTAACTCGTCTGGTAGGCTCGCGTAACTGGGCAGCCTTCAGCTGTGCTTCCCTTTGTAATCTGTAATGGTTTGCAAGCCCTGACGCATCCGACGAGCATCAGAGCCGGTGTAGTACCATTTGATCTTAGTCCTGCATTGACACTTATCTTGTTTGATGGTTCGTCGGAGGGCATAGCGGGATTTCTTATAAGATTCCGGGTTAGAGTCCCAATCCTTGAAAGCGGCAGCTCTAGCCTTTTTAGCTCAGTGCGGATGTTGCCTGTAATCCATGGCTTCTTGTTAGGGTATGTACGTACGGTCACTGTGGGGACAACGTCATCGATGCACTTATTGATGAAACCAATGGCTGATGTGGTGTACTCTTCAATGCCATCAGAGGAATCCCAGAACATTTTCTAGTCTGTGCTAGCAAAACAGTCCTGTAGCTTAGCATCTGCTTCATCTGACCACTTTTTTATTGATCAAGTCACTGGTGCTTCCTGCTTTAATTTTAGCTTGTAAGCAGGAATCAGGAGGATAGAATTATGGTCAGATTTGCCAAATGCAGGGCGAGGGAGAGCTTTGTATGCATCTCTGTGTGTGGAGTAATGGTGGTCCAGAGTTTTTTCCCCTCTGGTTGCACATTTAACATGCTGATAGAAATTTGGTAAGATGGATTTAAGTTTCCCTACATTAAATTCCCCGGCCACTAGGAGCGCTGCTTCTGGGTGAGTGTGTTCCTGTTTGCTTATGGAGGAATACAGCTCATTGAGTGCGGTCTTAGTGCCAGCATCAGTCTGTGGTGGTATGTAGACAGCCACGAAAAATACAGATGAAAAATCTCTAGGTAGAAAGTGTGGTCTACAGCTTATCATGAGATACTCGACCTCAGGCGAGCAAAACCTCAACACTTCCTTAAATACATTGTTCCCTCGCCCCTTGTCTTACCAGACGCCGCTGTTCTATCCTGTCGATGCAGGATAGACCAGCCAGCTGTGTGTTGATAATGTCGTCGTTCAGTCACGACTCCGTGAAACAAAAAATATTACAGGTTTTAATGTTCTATTGGTTGTATAATCATAAATTTTATTTTCCAAAGATGGCACATTTGCTAGCAGAATGGAAGGCAGTGAGGGTTTAGTCAATCGCCTATGAATTCTCAGAAGGCAGCCCGCGCTCCGGCCCCTTTTTCTCCGCCTTCTCTTCATGCAAATGACAGGGATCTGGGCCAGTTCCCGGGAAAGCAGTATGTCATTCACGTCGATCTCGTCGGACTCATTATTAAAGGAAAAAAAATATTTTGCCAGTTCGTGCTGGTTAATCGCAGTTCTGATGTCCAGAAGTTATTTTCGGTCAAAAGAGACGGTAACAGCACAAAATCAGTAAAAAAAATAAGCTACAAACAACCCAGAGAAACAAAAAAAAACACAATTGGTTAGGAACATGTAAAACGTCAGCCTTCTTCTCCGGATGCCCCCTTTCCAACAAGTCAGTTAGTCAAATTTCTGCGATGTTAGAGCCGCCCCGGTCAACTGTAAATGCTGTTATTGTGAAGTGGAAACGTTTAGGAGCAACAAAGGCTCAGCCGTGAAGTGGTAGGCTTCACAAGCGTGTGGCACGTGAATATCATCTGTCCTCAGTTGCAACACTTACTACCGAGTTACAAACTGCCTCTGGAAGGAAAGTCAGCACAAGAATTGTTCAGTGGGAGCTTCATGAAATGGATTTCCATGGGGCGAGCAGCTGCACACAAGCCTAAGATCACCATGTGAGCAATACAAAGTGTCAGCTGGAGGGGTGTAAAGTTAGTCACCACTGGAGGCGTTCTCTGGAATGATGAATCACGCTTCACCATTTGGTAGTCCGACAGACGAATCTGGGTTTGGCAGATGCCAGGAGAACGCTACCTGCTCCAATGCATAGTGCAAACTGTAAAGTTTAGTGGAGGAGGAATAATGGTCTGGGGCTGTTTATCATGGTTCTGGCTAGGCCCCTACGTTCCGGTGATGGGAAATCTTAATGCTACAGCATACAATTACAGTCTAGTTGATTCTGTGCTTCCAACTTTGTGGCAACAGTTTGGGAAAAGCCCTTTCATGTTTCAGCATGATAATGCCCCCGTGCACAAAGCGAGATCCATACAGAAATGATTTGTTGAAATCGGTGTGGAAGAACTTGACTGACCTGCACAGAGCCCTGACCTCAAACCCATCGAACACCTTTAAGATGAATTGGAACGCAGACTGTGAGCCAGGCCTAATCGCCCAACATCAGTGCCCAACCTCACTAATACTCTTGTGGCTGAATGGAAGCAAGTCTCCACAGCAATGTTCCAACATCTAGTGGAAAGCCTGAGTGGAGTGGAGGCTCTTATAGCAGCAAACGGGGGACCAACTCTATATTAATGCCCATGATTTTGGAATGAGATGTTTGATGAGCAGGTGTCCACATACTTCCGGTCGTGTAGTGTGTAAGAAAGATCAGGAAATATTTTTTATTTGATTTATTTTACAAAATATTAATTAACCCCTTATTTTTCTTAATTAACCCTTTGTTTTTGGCATGAAACAGTCTTCATATGCAGTATACTTCCATAAATATTTTCAACTGTACCGGTCTATTTGTTTGTCATTTTCTAATTTAAATAACAAAAGAAAAAGGAAAAAAATCTATATTTATTTTTTACCTAGACATGATCCTACATATCCCAGCTTGGATAGAAAGTTTAATAATTCCAAATAATACTGTCAGTCCACCATCAAAACTCTAGCTTACTATGGATTGTTTCATCACTATCTATAGCTACACTGAACAAAAATAAATATGCAACATGTCAAGTGTTGGTGCCATGTTTCATGAGCTGAAATGAAAGATTCCAGAAATGTTCCATATGCACAAAGCTGCCTCCAGTACGACTGGCAGTACGTCCAACCGGTATCACAACTGCAGACAGTGTATATGGCCTTGTGAGTAGAGGCTGGTATAGTACAACTTGTAGACTTGTTTACGTGCTGCTGTGCGGTTTGATGCTAACCTTACTTTGCTACCTGCCAACCTTACGTTTTTTTTACCGTTTATATTTTTAGTTTTTTTCAACTTTCTTCCTTCAACTTTTTCATCCCGGACAGATTATCTGCAAGTTAGTGCCGAAGCTGGAGGAGGTACATTAACATGATGCCTTCTAATTGCAGTCGCTGTACTCATAATATACAGGAGAACGATCGCCTTACGGTGAAGATAGCGGTGCTGCAAACCCAGCTTCAGACGCAATCGTTAGGCAAGGGTAATTTAAGTGTAGGAAAGGATGAAACAGCGTCTGTGTCACCAGTAAGTACATATAGTAGTTTAAATCCCCTCGCACAGTCCCCGCAGCTGGACAATTTTCTCATGACTTCTGGAAGGAAATGCTGTAGGAATGCTCAACCTTTGTCGCTCATTCAGCCAACAGAAACTTTCAACCGGTTCTCCCCATTTAGCAACCGGTCAGAGTCAGAGGCCTAGCCTTCTCTGGTCTCTACTCCTCCCATTACGGGGTCTGAGAGCCTCCCACCAGTAGCTCTGACAAACTGAAAACCCTAGTCATTGGCCACTCCATTACCCGCAGTATTAGACATAAAACAAATCATCCAGCGAACATACACTGTTTACCAGGGGGCAGGGCTACCGACAATAAGGCTAATCTGAAGATGGTGCTGGCTAAAGCTAAAACTGCAGAGTGTAGAGCGTATAGAGATATTGTTATCCACGTCGGCACCAACGATGTTAGAATGAAACAGTCAGAGGTCACCAAGCGCAACATAGCTTCAGCGTGTAAAACAGCTAGAAAGATGTGTCGGCATTGAGTAATTGTCTCTGGCCCCCTCCCAGTTATGGGGAATGATGAGGTCTACAGCAGAGTTTCACAACTCCATCACCCCTCCCAAAAGATAGAATTTGAAGATAAGTGACCCTCTTTCTGTGACTCACCCACAAACAGGACCAAGTCTGGCCTCGATCTAGACAAAATTAAACATGGCAGTGTTCGCCTTAGCAATGTCACTGGAATAAAGCCATTATTGAAAGACATTGTGATATCTCACATCTCAAAATAGGGCTACTTAATGTTTAGATCCCTCACTTCCAAGGCTGTTACAGTCAATGAACCAATCACTGATCATAATCTTGATGTGATTGGCCTGATTGAAACATAGCCTAAGCCTGATGAATTTACTGTGTTAAATGAAGCCTCTCCTCCTGGTTACACTAGTGACAATATCCCCTGCGCATCCCGCAAAGGCGGAGGTATTGCTAATGTAAAATTGCTAGCTAGTTAGCGGTGGTGCGCGCTAGTGGCGTTTCAATCGGTGACGTCACTTGCTCTGAGACCTTGAAGTAGTGGTTCCCCTTGCTCTGCAAAGGCCGTGGCATTTGTGGAGCGATGGGTAACGATGCTTCGTGGGTAACGATGCTTTGTGGGTTACTGTTGTTGATGTGTGCAGAGGGTCCCTGGTTCCTAGTTTTGTCCCATGGAATAAATGTTGTGGATCTTAATGTTTTTCCTCATAATCCTGGACTATCGGACCACCATTTTATTACGTTTGCAATCGCAACAAGTAATCTGCTCAGACCACAACCAAGGATCATCAAAAGCCGTGCTATAAATTCTCAGACAACCCAAAGATTCCTAGATACCCTTCCAGACTCCCTCCACCTACCCAAGGACGTTAGAGTACAAAAATCAGTTAACGACCGAACTGAGGAACTCAATTTAACCTTGCACAATACCCTAGATGCAGTTGCACTCCTAAAAACAAAAAACATTTGTCATGAGAAACTAGCTCCCTGGCATACAGAAAATACCCAAGCTCTGAAGCAAGCTTCCAGAAAATTGGAACGGAAATGGCACTATACCAAACTGGAACTCTTCCGACTAGCTTGGAAAGACAGTACCGTGCAGTATCGAAGAGCCCTCACTGCTGCTCGATCATCCTATTTTTCCAACTTAATTGAGGAAAAAAAGAACAATCCCAAATGTATTTTTGATACTGTCGCAAAGCTAACTAAAAATCAACATTCCCCAAGAGAGGATGGCTTTTACTTCAGCAGTGATAAATTCATTAACTTCTTTGAGGAAAAGATCATCATTATTAGAAAGCAAATTACGGACTCCTCTTTAAATCTGCGTATTCCTCCAAAGCTCAGTTGTCCTGAGTCTGCACAACTCTGCCAGGACCAAGGATCAAGGGAGACAGTCAAGTTTTTTAATACTATATCTCTTGACACATTGATGAAAATAATCAAGGCCTCTAAACCTTCAAGCTGCATACTGGACCCTATTCCAACTGAACTACTGAAAGAGCTGCTTCCTGTGCTTGGCCCTCCTATGTTGAACATAATAAACGTCTCTCTATCCACCGGATGTGTACCAAACTCACTAAAAGTGGCAGTAATAAAGCGTCTCTTGAAAAAGCCCAGAAAATATAAAAAACTATCAGCCTACATCGAATCTCCCATTCCTCTCAAAAAAAATTGAAAAAGCTGTTGCGCAGCAACACACTGCCCTCCTGAAGAAAAACAATGTATACGAAACGCTTCAGTCTGGTTTTAGACCCCATCATAGCACTGAGACTGCACTTGTGAAGGTTGTAAATGACCTTTTAATGGCGTCAGACCGAGGCACTGCATCTGTCTTCGTGCTCCTAGACCTTAGTGCTGCTTTTGATACCATCGATCACCACATTCTTTTGGAGAGATTGGAAACCCAAATTGGTCTACACAGACAAGTTCTGGCCTGGTTTAGATCTTATCTGTCAGAAAGATATCAGTTTGTCCCTGTGGATGGTTTGTCCAATGACAAATCAATTGTACATTTCTGTGTTCCTCAAGGATCCGTTTTAGGACAACTATTGTTTTCATTATATATTTTACCTCTTGGTGATGTCATTCGGAAACATAATGTTAACTTTTACTGCTATGCGGACGACACACAGCTGTACATTTAGATGAAACATGTTGAAGCCCCAAAATTGCCCTACCTGGAAGCCTTTGTTTCAGACATAAGGAAGTGGATGTCGGCAAATATTCTACTTTAAAACTCGGACAAAACAGAGATGCTAGTTCTAGGTCCCAAGAAACAAAGAGATCTTCTGTTGAATCTGACAATTAATCTTGATGGTTGTACAGTCGTCTCAAATAAAACTGAAGGTCCTCGGCTTTACTCTGGACCCTGATCTTTCTTTTGACGAACATATAGAGACCGTTTCAAGGACAGCTTTTTTCTCCATCTAAGTAACATTGCAAAAATCTGAAACTTTCTGTCCAAATATGACACATAAAAATGTATCCATGCATTTGTCACATCTAGGTTAGACTACTGCAGTGCTCTACTTTCAGGCTACCCGGATAAAGCAATAAATACACTTCAATTAGTGCTAAACACAGCTGCTAGAATCTTGACTAGAACCCCAAATGTTTTATCATATTACTCCAGTGCTAGCCTCTACACTGGCTTCCTGTTAAGGCAAGGGCTGATTTCAAGGTTTTACTGCTAACCTACAAAGCATTACATGGGCTTGCTCCTGAGTGTAGTTGTGACCGTAGCGTACGTGTAGGTATATACGGCAGGACCAAATCAGAAAGATAGGTAGGCAGGCCTCCTTATTGTCCCTAGAATTTCTAAGCAAACAACTGGAGGCTGGACTGTCTCCTATAGAGCTCCATTTTTATGGAATGGTCTGCCTATCGATGTCAGAGACGCAGACTCGGTCTCGACCTTTAAGTCTTTATTGACAACTCATCTCTTCAGTAGGTTCTATGATTGAGTGTAGTCTGGCCCAGAAGTGTGAAGGTGAGACGGAAAGGCTCTGGAGCAACGAACCGCCCTTGCTGTCTCTGCCTGACCGGTTCCCCTCTCGCCACTGGGATTCTCTGCCTCAAGCCCTATTACAGGGGCTGAGTCACTGGCTTACTGGTGCTCTTCCATGCCATCCCTAGGAGGGGTGTGTCACTTAACTTGGTTGAGTCACTGATGTGATCTTTCTGTCCGGGTTGGCATCCCCCCTTGGGTTGTGCCGTGGGGGAGATCTTCGTGGGCTATACTTGGCCTTGTCTCAGGATGGTAAGTTGGTGGTTGGAGATATCCCTCTAATGGTGTGGGGGCTGTGCTTTGGAAAAGTGGGTGGGGTCATATCCTGCCTGTTTGGCCCTGTCCGGGGGTATCGTCGGACAGGGCCACAGTGTCTCCCGACACCTGTCTCAGCCTCCAGTATTTATGCTGTAATAGTTTGTGTCGGGGGGCTAGGGTCAGTCTGTTATAGCTGGAGTATTTCTCCTGTCTTATTCAGTGTCCTGTGTGAATTTAAGAATGCTCTAATTCTCTCTCTAACTTTCTTTCTTTCTCTCGGAGGACCATGGCTCAGGACTACCTGCCTAATGACTCCTTGCTGTCCCCAGTCCACCTGGTCATGCTGCTGCTGCTCCAGTTTCAACTGTTCTGCCTGCGGCTATTGAACCCTGATGTCACGATCGTCGTATGGAGTAGACCAAAGCGCAGCGTGAATCCATTATTTTATTGAATGACGAAAAACCATGAAGAACACTTAAACAAAACCAACAAGACGCTATGCCAACAAGTGCATACAAAGGCAACTACACATAGACAATAACCCACAAACCACAATACAAAACACGTTACCTAAATATGGTTCCCAATCAGAGACAACGACAAACACCTGCCACTGATTGAGAACCATATCAGGCCAAAACACATAGAAACAGACTAACTAGACATGCAACATAGAATGCCCACTCATATCACACCCTGACCAAACAAAACATAGAAACAAACAACTCAAATAATGGTCAGAGTGTAACACCTGACCTGTTCACCGGACGTGCTACCTGTCCCTAGCCTGCTGTTTTCAACTCTCTAGAGACAGCAGGAGCGGTAGAAACACTCTAAATGATCGGCTATGAAAAGCCAACTGACATTTAATCCTGAGGTGCTTTCCTGTTGCACCCTGTACAACCACTGTGATTATTATTATTTGACCCTGCTGGTCATCTATGAACATTTGAACATCTTGGCCATGTTCTGTTATAATCTCCACCAGGCACAGCCAGAAGAGGACTGCCCCTCATAGCCTGGTTCCTCTCTAGGTTTCTTCCTAGGTTCTGGCCTTTCTATGGAGTTTTTCCTAGCCACCATGCTTCCTACACCTGTATTGCTTGCTGTTTGGGGTTTTAGGTTGGGTTCCTGTACAGCACTTTGTGACATCAGCTGATGTAAGAAGGGCTTTATAAATATGTGAGGGTGAGCGGTTTGCTGATGTCAATGTTGTGAACAGAGTGCCCCACGGTGGCAGTCGGGTTATGGCATGGGCAGGTATGAGCTACAGAGAATGAACACAATTGCATTTTATCGATGGCAATTTGAATGCACAAAAATAGCATGACAAGATATTATGGCCCATTGTGAGGCCCATTTTTTAAAAGGTATCTGTTACCAACAGGTGCATATCTGTATTCCCAGTCATGTGAAATCCATAGATTAGGGACTAAGGAATTTATTTCAATTGACTGATTTACTCATATGAACTGTAACTCAGAAAAATCTCTGAAATTGTTCCATGTTATGATTATAGCTGTTATTAAGTTGCTATTTATAAAACACCCATACAAATTACACATCAAATATCCTAACAATGATGAAAAAAGTTGTCGACTTGAGTATAAATCTAGCCACTATTTATTGTTGAATTCAGCAGGTTTAATCTGTCTAATAGGCGACACAAATGGGCTGCAATCAAGGTAAATTCAATTAAATCCAACTTGAGAGACACCCCGGGTCTTATGAAGTCCTGAGATATTGTGCTTTAGCCTATATGTCCATTGCATTGCACACAATTTAAACGTAGTCTTGAATGATGTATGCCAAGATCAGTGGTGGAAAAAGTACCCAATTGTCGTTTACTCAAGTAGTATTTGACTTGGTGACTTTCACTTAAGTGTCCAAAGTAAATGTAATTGCTAAAATATACATCGAGTAAAAGTATAAATGATTTCAAATTCCTTATATTAAGCAAACCAGATGGCACGATTTTCTTGTTGTTTTTTACAGATAGACAGGGGCACACTCCAACACTTAGACATAATTTACAAAGAAGCATTTGTGTTTAGTGAGTCCACAAGATCGGAGGCAGTAGGGATGACCAGGGATGTTCTCTTGATAAGTGCATGAATTGCACCATTTTCCTGTCCTGCTAAGCATTCAAAATGTAACAAGTACTTTTGGGTGTGAAGGAAAATGTACAGAGTAAAAAGTACATTATTTTCTCTAGGAATGTTGTGGAGTAAAAGTAAAAGTTGTCAAAAATATAAAAATAGTAAAGTAAAGTACAGATACCCCAAAAAAACTAGCCTACTTAAAGTACTTTACACCACTGATCAAGATATACCAGAGATAAGGGACTATTGATAATGCAAACACACAACTCAAAAACCGGTTCACCAGTATGAAGAAAATAGCAAAGAACTATTGTCCTCTAATGATGATCTGTTAGCATTTATTGGCTGTCCAGTATCCAAACGGTCTGTCCCAGAGATTCCTATATATACAGCTCATCTCTTTCAATAACGTGTTCAGGCCGGCAATTTCAGAAGATGGGAGAGGCTCTATTAATTAAAGATGTTGCAGGACTGCTGTATTTGAATCACCACTCCCTTCTGCCCAGTTTACTTGATGTTGCTAGGGCAATAAAGCTGTTTTTAACCATCCATGTAACTGTCACTTCTAGCCTAGAATGAAATGCTTCTCGGTCTGATATGCGCTCTTGAACACTTGAGTAAGCTCCACTTTGCACTGGCGCCGTCTTAGCCCTTTGACCATGGCATTTGTTAGCCGATATACCCTTATTTGAAATTAGTTCCATTATTTATTTTTCACGGCCAGAGACACTTTCATCAGTCATATTCTTGAAACCCAAGAAACAAATGCTTACGTAGCTTTCTAGTACATATGGAAATTATATGGTTAATGAAGGACTTTTTAGAGGGTTACTGAAAAAAATATTTATTAAATGTAAAAACATTGACATACAGTAGATGACAGGCCCATGGCACCCCAGAGCTTGTGGACCCCTGGCGGGGGCTGTGGGGGTGTCTGGTACGCCAGTGCAAATGAGTCCATGCATCAGGCTATTGTAAAAAAAAAAAAAAATCTATAAAAATAAAAGAGGAGTCGAACATGCTGACCACACTGCTCACACACGTGCGTCCGCATGCGCCATCGCACGCATGTTGATTTTGTCCACCCACACCAGACATGATCAGGACACACAGGTTTAAATATATAAATGAACTCTGAACCAAGTATATTAATTTGGGGACAGGTCGAAAAGCATTAACATTCATGGCAATTTAGCTAGGGTTTGTTATTTACCTGAAATGCACAGTCCTCTACTCAGTCCTCTATTTTTTTACCTAGTAATTTCTCCTCCTTCAGGGTTCTTCTTCTTCTTTGGACTTTATATGGTGGTTGGCAACCAACTTCAAGGTGCATTACCACCTCCACGTGGACTGGAGTGTGGATCTCCACGTGGACTGGAGTGTGGGGAAAGGAAGTCGCTCCGTGAGTGATGAGTGGTATTTCTGACTGCTCATCTCAGCTCACATACTCTGCATATGACTGACAATCCCAAAATCTCCACGGTTCCTGGAAAAAAAAACACCAGGGGGCACCATAGATCAATGGTTCACACTATGCCTACATGTGAAAAAAGCACTTGCAGCTTATCAGTTGGGGCTTTTCTGCACTGAGCCTGAGCCACACCCTATGTTGGCATGTGATAAACTCCTCAAGAGTATTTTATTACAGCCAGGAATTTAAAGATACAACATGTACATCCAGCGCATCAGAAGTACAGAACTAGACCGAGGACACAGAGGACTGGGTGATCGTCTTTAATCAGGTCAAATCTAGCAGGATGGTTTTCCGGAGCGCATTCTCAGAGCATGCGCAGAACAACTGGCAGGCATATTCACAATCGTTTTCATCTTCTCCTTGTCCCAGTCTGTAATCCCCACGTCTTAAGATAACCAACATCATTCCTGTTCCCAAGAACTCTAAGGCTTTCATTCCACAATGACTACCGCCCTGTAGCACTTACATCTGTAATCATGAAGTGCTTTGAAAGGCTGGTTATGGCACACATAAACTCCATCATCACAGACCCACTCCAATTTGCATACCACCCCAACAGATCCACAAATAACGCAATCTCAATTGCACTCCACACTGCCCTCACCCACCTACATAAGAGAAAACCTATGTGTGAATGCTGTATATTGACTACAGCTCAGCATTCAGCACCATTCTCCTCTCCAAGCTCGTCACCAAGGTCAGGACCCTGTGAGTGAAAACCTCCCTCTGCAACTGGATCCTGGACCTTCTGACGGGCCGACCACAGGGGGTTAGGGTAGGCAACATCACCTCCGCGACGCTGACCCTCAACAAGGGGGCGACACAGGGGTGTGTGCTTAGTCCCATCCTGTATTCCCTGTTCACCCACAACTGCATGTCCATGCATGACTCCAACACCATCATCAAATTCCAAGATGGCGTAGCAGTTCAGATGCCTTTGTCTTCGTCTTGTCGTGTCCCGTGTATATACCTTTTTTTCCCCTTCGTATATATTTAGTATATATATATATATATTTATTTTATCCTCACTTTCAACATACTCTTCTGCAACCCGCCTCATCCAATGTGGTATGAATCTGCTATTTTCTATACTCTAGAAACAAAACCCCCAACAGAAGTTTGCCAATTAACTAGCTACTAACTAATGGTCAGTTAGCCATGGCTAGTGGTCATCAGCTAACCTTAGCTTGGTCAAACTCTGCCAGTCTGCACAGCGTGTTTCAACCCAGAGCATACCGGACTGCTCTTTCTCCACATCTCCGGTTTCCTACAGCAAGCACAACCTTTTCACCTGGATCATCGCAGCCAGCTAGCTGCTATCCGAGTGGCTAACCCCTGGCTAACGTCTCTGTCTCGAAGCAAGCACCAGTGAGCCTGGAACTATCCTCGTGCTAGGCCCACCCCCTGCAAGCTGAAGAGGTCCATCAGCCACTCCTTGGGCTACAATACATATTTTTCCAATTGGCCTGGACCCTTTTACTGCCTACACGGAGCCCTGCCAATCCAACACGACTGGTCTGCCGACATAACCGTCCGAGGGGGCTACAACAGAGTTCTTCCGTCGCGACGTCCCCCCTAAGGTCCTCCTGATAGCTTGTTATCCCCGGCCCGCTAGCTGTCTGAATAGCCGTGTCTCCAGCTCACCTAGCCTCCAACTGGTCCCTATGATCACTCGGTTACGCATGCCTCTCCCTAATGTCAATATGTCTTGTCCATTGCAGTTTGGGTTAGTGATTATTGTCCTATTTGACCGTAGAAACTCCAGCCCTGCTCAATATGCCTTAGCTAGCCCTATTGTTTCACCTCCCACACAATGCTGTGACCTCACCTGGTCTAAATTATGTCTCTAGAGACAAAAACCTCTCTCATCGTCACTCAATGCCTAGGTTTACCTCCACTGTATTCACATCCTACCATACCTTTGTCTGTACATTATGCCTTGAATCTATTCTTCCGCGCCAGAAACCTGTTCCTTTTACTCTCTGTTCCGAACGCACGAGACGACCAGTTCTTATAGCCTTAGCAAAATTGAAACTTAGTTGAAGGTAACAGCGCTCACTGTTATCTCTGGTGGCTAGTTTCCATGTCATCTTCCGACATCTCAGACATGGATGGACGTCAAATACTGACTTGTATCAAAGGTGACCTGGCGGGCATCTGTGACCTCTCTGATTTTGAGTGCTGTGGGGCGGCAGGTAGCCTAGTCGTAAAGAGCGTTGAGCCAGTATCCAAAAGGTCACTGGTTAGAATCCCCGAGCCGACTAGGTGAAAAATAAATCGATGTGCCCTTGAGCAAGGAACTTAATCCTAATTGCTCATGTAAGTCGTTCTGGATAATAGTGTCTTCTAAATGGCTAACATGTACAGTATGTGCCAGTGGGTGAGAAAGGGAGGGTAGGCTATTCAAGAAAGAAATAGGGCTTACAGAGTTCTATGTAGGAATATGACTCCTGAGAATTTACTTGATTTCCAAAGGAAGAGAGCTTTAGAGCGTAGGGTCATTAATTCTGTCAAGAGAAATACATGGAGACAGTTTTGCTCTACAATAGGCAGGGGTACTGAGTCGGGGGATTATTGGTCTATGTGGAAGAAGATGACTGGAAGAAGCAAGTCCACTCTAATTCCAGTTTTGGTTGTGGGTGAAAACCTGGCCAAAACTAACCACATTTCCATCCAACCATTTCATGCAAATTAATTACCTTAATGTGTGAAAAAAGTCACGACCGGGCTAATGGAAACATGAAATGCCGGTGCAATTTTATAAATGCCAATTTACAATTTGTTTGTTCGACATCTTTTATGTCTGTAAAATCAATTATGCGACAAATAGTGGTGGAAACACATTTTTGCGCAAATATTGGTATAATAACCATCATATTGAAGTAAACTTGGAGTTACGCTTGATGGTTTGTCAGTTTTTGTGACAAACCATCAGTAGTTGAAAATGCGATGAAAACCCATTTAACTTGTATTTTTCATTTGGTACATGGGAATTTAATGGCAAAGTTATTTTTATGTGCACTATGTCATCATGCACAGCTTTTATCCGCACAAAGTCAGTTTGATGGAAGCACATCTCTGGTGGGAAAATGCACATATTGTTTTAGGCAGATTTGAGAATATTTTCATGAAAACATGTTGCACATTGGATGAACATTGGTTCACCTTCCAACAGGACAACGACCAGAAGCACACACCCAAGAAAATGCAGGAATGGCTTCAAGACAAGTCTCTGAAAGTACTTGAGTGGCCCAGCCACAGCCAGGACTTGAACCCAATCGAATATCTCTGGAAAGACCTGAAAATTGCTGTGCAGCGATGCTCCTCATCCAACCTGACAGAACTTGAGAGGATCTGCAGAGAAGAATTAGAGAAACTCCCCAAATACAGGTGTGCCAAGCTTGTTGTGTCATAACCAAGAAGACTCGAGGCTGTAATCGCTGCCAACGGTGCTTCAATAAAGTACTGAGTAAGGGTCTGAATACTTATGCAAATGTGATATTTCCAGGTTTCTTCATAGACAATAAAGAAGACAATGCAGTTGGAGCGGGGACCCTCGCCGCCGACCCCGGACTGGGGACCCTCGCAGCGGGCCCCGGACAGGAGGGCAACTCCGGCAGCTCCAGACAGGAAGGAGACTCTGGCAGCTCCGGACAGGAGGGAGACTCCGGCAGCTCCGAACAGGAAGGAGACTCCGGCAGCTCCGGACTGGAGGGAGACTCCGGCAGCTCCGGACAGGAAGGAGACTCAGGCAGCTCTGGCTTGGAGGGAAACTCTGCCAGCTCCGGGCTGGAGGGAGGGTAGTGCCCCAGTGCTTGCCGCCCCCAACTTCGACAGACCTTTTAAGTTGGAGGTAGATGCTAGTATAGTGGGGGTGGGTGCGGTTCTCTTACAGGACGATGAAGAGGGAGTGGATCGGCCCGTCAGTTTCTTCTCCCGCAAGTTCAACTCGTGTCAGTCAAGGTACTACACAATTGAACAAGAGACGCTGGCTTTATTGCTAGCCTTACAGTTCTTTGAAGTATATGTGTGCTCCAGTGCCTTGCCTATACTGGTCTTCACGGACCATAATCCTTTAGTGTTTCTGAAGCAAATGTACAATCAGAACCGCCGCCTTATGAGGTGGGCTCTGATTGTACAAGGATATAATGTACAGATAGCCTTATGTGAAGGGCACGGCAAATGTGATTGCTGACGCTCTATCACGGTTTTAATAACTGGGGATGCATTGGTTTTGTTATTGCAAACTGTTATTGCAAACTTTGCATGTTTTTTGGTGGGCGTGTTACGTTCCCCAGTTTCTGTGTTGTGGTTTGTGTATTTTAATGTATGCATTTCAGGAAATGGCTTCCTGAAATTCTCCCCGAGCAGCTTGGTCAGCCCCATTGATGATTGGAGAGCTGACCCCGTCCCCTCGTCAGGACGCAGCTGTCTTCAATTACCAACTCCTTCTGAAGCTATATAAGCCAGAGTTTTGTTGCTCAGTAGAAAGAGGAGGCTGATGGCTGAGGGTTATATTATATGTTGGTTGTTGCTGAGAGTGAGACATGTAGTTTTGGTATGTACTATGTTAGTTGTTGTTGGGAGCAGCTTTGGTATGTTCTGTGTTAGTTTGTTGCTTTGTCAGATATAGCTTATTTAATGTCATGAGTTTCTCAGCTTTGGTTGTGAAGTAGTTTATTATTGTTTCATTTGTACCCAGGGGGAAGGGGAAGGCACCTAGGGAGTGCTTAGGCAAGAGGCCCGCGGGCATACATATACCTGTAGTATATTCACTGTCTATTCACACTAGGTAAGATGTGGGTGAACCACCCCCTGTGTTTTGTTTAGGGCACCAGGTGGTGTTAAGTTAGGTAAGTAGTGGGTAGGCAGGTAAGGTAGGAGAGGGGGCTTTGATATTTACTTTCTTTGCTTTGGTTCCATCTAGCCCCTTTTCCCCAAAATTACAGTGTGATGGAATAAATTCCTAGTAAACGGTAATTTCTCTGCCTTTTGTCATCCTTACTTGCACCTACAGTCCCATACCTCTTTCGCACCACAGGGAGTTGCGTTGTAGCAGGGTGTTGCGTTCCCTCTTCCTAGAGGCGTGCGTAACACCTATATGCTAGGCAGTGTCAGAGGAAGGCCCAAAAATTGTCAACTCCAGTCACCTCCAGACTGTTCTCTCTCTAGGACCAAAGGGCTCCTTAAAGCTTCTACCCCCAACTTCTAATACTGCCGAACAATAAACAGCCACTATGTTTAATATATTTTTCTTCACTGTTGACGTTGAGACAGGTGTTTCACGGGAACTATTTAAAGAAGCTGCCAGTTGAGGACTTCTTAGGAGCCTGTTTCTCAAACTAGACATTCTAATGTACTTGTCCTCTTGCTCAGTTGTGCACCGGGGCCTACCACTCTTTCTATTCTGGTTAGGGCCAGTTTGCGCTGTTCTGTGAAGGGGAGTAGTACACAGAGTTGTACAATATCTTCAGTTTCTTGGCAATTTCTCGCATGGAATTGCCTTCATTTCTTAGAACAAGAATAGACTCATGAGTTTCAGAAGAAAGTTCTTTGTTTCTGGCCATTTTGAGCCTGTAATCGAACCCACAAATGTTGATGCTACAGATACTCAACTAGTCTTATTGCTTCTTTAGCAGCACGACAGTTTTCACCTGTAACTTAATTGCAAAAGGGTGTTCGAATGATCAATTAGCCATTTAAAATTATTTGGATTACCTAACACAACATGCCATTGGAACACAGGAGTGATGGTTGCTGATAATGTGCCTATGTAGATATTCCATTAAAAAAATCAGCCGTTTCCAGCTACAATAGTCATTTACAACGTCTACACTGTATTTCTGATCAATTTGATGTTATTTTAATGGACCAAAAAAAATTGCTTTTTTAAAAAATGTGGACATTCATAAGTGACCCCAAACTTTTAAACAGTGTATATAAACTCAGCAAAAAAAGAAATGTCGTCTCACTGTCAACTGAGTTTATTTTCAGCAAACTTAACATGTGTAAATATTTGTATGAACAGAACAATACTCAACAACTGAGACATAAACTGAACAAGTTCCACAGACATGTGACTAACAGAAATGGAATAATGTGTCCCTGAACAAAGGGGGGTCAAAATCAAAAGTAACAGTCAAGTATCTGGTGTGGCCACCAGCAGCATTAAGTACTGCAGTGCATCTCCTCATGGGCTGCACCAGATTTGCTAGTTCTTGCTGTGAAATGTTTTTTATTTTGAACTTTTAACTAGGCAAGTCAGTTAAGAACAAATGCTTATTTTCAATGACGGCCTAGGAACAGTGGGTTAACTGCCTTGATCAGGGAAAGAACGACAGATTTTTACCTTGTCAGCTCCAGCTCAGGGATTCAATCTTGCAACCTTTCGGTTACAAGTCCAACGATCAAACCACTAGGCTGCCTGCCGCCCCATGTTACCCCACTCTTCCAAGGCACCTGTAAGTTCTAGGACATTTTTGGGGGGGAATGGCCCTAGCCCTCACCCTCAGATCCAACAAGTCCCAGACACGCTCAATACCATTGATTGAACACTGACATTCCTGTCTTGTAGGAAATCACGCACAGAACGAGCAGTATGGCTTGTGGCATTGTCATGCTGGAGAGTCATGTCAGGATGAGCCTGCAGGAAGGGTACCACATGAGGGAGGAGGATGTCTTCCCTGTAACGCACAGCGTTGAGATTGCCTGCAACGACAAGCTCAGTCCGATGATGCTGTGACACACCACCCCAAACCATGATGGAACCGCCAAATCGATCCCACTCCAGAGTACAGGCCTCGGTGTAATGCTCATTCCTTCGTCGATAAACCCGAATCCGACCATCACCCCTGGTGAGACAAAACCGTGACTCGTCAGGGAAAAGCACTTTTTGCCAGTCCTTTCTGGTCCAGCGATGGTGGGTTTGTGAGAATGTCTGGTGAGGACCTGCCTTACAACAGGCCTACAAGCCCTCAGCCCTCTCTCAGCCTATTGCGGACAGTCTGAGCACTGATGGCGGGATTGTGCGTTCCTTGTGTAACTCGGGCAGTTGTTGCCATCCTGTACCTGTCCCGCAGGTGTGATGTTCGGATGTACCGATCCTGTGCAGGTGTTACACGTGGTCTGCCCCTGCAAGGACGATCAGCTGTCCGTCCTGTCTCCCTGTAGCGCCGTCTGAGGCGTCTCACAGTACGGACATTGCAATTTATTGCCCTGGCCACATCTGCAGTCCTCATGTCGCCCAAGGCACATTCACGCATTCACATTCACACGACTGTTTCACAGTTGCATGTTCCTTAATTGTTTGTGGTTCATTGAACAAGCATGGGAAACAGTGTAAAAACCTTTTACAATAAAGATCTGTCAAGATATTTGGATTTTTACGAATTATCTTTGAAAGACAGGGTCCTGAAAAATGTACATTTCTTTTTTTGCTGAGTTTATATGTACATTTTAAACTGCGTGGTTCGAGTCCTGAATCTTGATTGGCTGACAGCCGTGGTATAACAGACTGCATACCATGGGTATGACAAAGCATTTATTTCGTGCCTTATTGCTTAAATATACATTAAATGGCCATAAGTTTGTGGAAACCCCTTCAAATTAGTGGATTCGGCTATTTATTTAGTTGTTGACAGGTGTATAAAATCGAGCACAGAGCAATGCAATCTCCATAGACAAACATTGGCAGTAGAATGGCCCGTACTGAAGAGCTCATTGACTTTCAATGTGGCACCGTCATAGGATGCCACCTTTCCAACAAGTCAGTTCATCAAATTTCTGCTCTGCTAGAGCTGCACCAGTCAACCACACAAGCTCACAGAATCGAGTGCTGAAAAATTGTGTCCTCGGTTGCAACACTCGCTATCGATTTCCAAACTGCCTCTGGAAGCAATGTCGGCCACACACAAGCCTAAGATCACCATGTGCAATGCCAAGAGCCGGTTTGAGTGGTGTAAAGCTCAACGCCATTGGACTCTGGAGCCGTGGAAACGCGTTCTCTGGAGTGATGACTCACGCTTCACCATCTGGCGATTGCCAGGAGAATGCTACCTGCCCTAATGCATGGTGCATACTGTAAAGTTTGGGGGAGGAGGAATATTGGTCTGGGGCTATTTTTTAAGGTTTGGGCTAGGCCCAATAGTTCAAGTGAAGGGAAATCTTAACACTACAACATACAATGACATTCTAGACTATTCCGCTCTTCCAACTTTGTGGCAACAGTTTGGAGAAGGCCCTTTCCTGTTTCAGCATTACAATTTCCTCGAGCACAAAGCGAGGTTCATACAGAAACGTTTTTTTGAGATCGGTGTCGAAGAACTTGACTGGCCTGCATAGAGCCCTCTCCTCAACCCCATCTAACACCTTTGGGATGAATTGGAACGCAGACTGCGAACCAGGCCTAACCGCCCAACATCAGTGCCCGACCTCACCAATGCTCTTCTGGCTGAATGGAAGCAAGTCTATGGAGTGAGATACCTGCCAAAAGGTTGAATTTACAGTAACAGTCAAAAGTTTGGACACACCTACTCATTCCAGGGTTTTCTTTATTTTGACTATTTTCTACATTGTAGAGTAATAGTGAAGACATCAAAACTATGAAATAACACATGGAATCATATAGTAACCAAAAAAGTGTGAAACAAACCTTTGCCTTGACAGCTTTGCACGCTCTTGGAATTCCCTCAACCAGCTTCACCTGGAATGCTTTCCCAACAGTCTTGAAGGAGTTCCCACACATGCAGAGCACTTGTTGGCTGCTTTTCCTTCACTTTTCCTTTCAATTCAACATTTCCCAAGAAATCTAAATTGTGTTGAGGTCGGGTGATAGTTGAGGCCAGGCCATCTGATGCAGCACTCCATCACTCTCCTTCTTGGTCAAATAGCCCTTACACCAGCTGGAGGTGTATTGGGTCATTGTCCTGTTGAAAAACAAATGATAGTCCCACTAAGCGAACCAGATGGGATGCCGTATTGCTGCAGAATGCTATTTAAGTGTGCCTGCCAAACTGGTTAAGTGTGCCTTGTATTCTAAATAAATCACAGACAGTGTCACCAGCAAAGCACCCCAAAACCATCACACCTCTTCATCCATGCTTCACAGTGGGAAACACACATGCGGAGATCACCAGATCACTTACTCTGCGTTTCACAAAGACACGGCAGTTGGAACCAAAAATCTGACCAAAGGACAGATTTCCACCGGTCTAATGTCCATTGCTCATGTTTTTTAGCCCAAGCAAGTCTCTTCTTATTATTAGTGGTTTCTTTACAGCAATTCGACAATGAAGAGCTGATTCACACAGTCTCCTCTGAACAGTTGATGTTGAGATGCGTCTGTTACTTGAACTCGGTGAAGCATTTATTTGGGCTGCAATTTTTGAGGCTGGCAACTCTAATGAACTTATCCTCTGCAGCAGAGGTAAATCTGGGTCTTCCTTTCCTGTGGCGGTCCTTATGAGAACCAATTTCATCATAGCGTTTGATGGTTTTGCGACTGCATTTCTTGACATTTTCCGCATTGACTGACCTGCATGTCTTAAAGTAATGATGGACTGTCGATTCTCTGCTTATTTGAGCTGTTCTTGCCATAAATATGGACTTGGTCTTTTACCAAATAGGGCTATCTTCTGTATACCACCCCTACCTTATATCACAACACAACTGATTGGCTCAAACGCATTAAGAAGGAAAGAAATTCCACAAATGACCTAAACAAAGCACACCTGTTAATTGAAATGCATTCCAGGTGATTACCTCATGAAGCTGGTTGAAAGAATGCCAAGAGTGTGCAAAGCTATCATCAAGGCAAAGGGTGGCTACTTTGAAGAATCTAAAATATATTTCGATTTGTTTAACAATTTTGTTGGTTACTACATGATTCCATATTGTGTTATTTCATAGTTTAGATGTCTTCACTATTATTCTACAGTGTAGAAAAGTGTAAAAATAAAGATAAACCATTGAATGAGTAGGTGTGTAAACTTTTGACTGGTACTGTCTGAATATTGTTTATATTTATAAAGCCTTTATAAATCGTTTTTACTATACCTTAATGTAAACATGGTGAATATCCAAATGATCTATTATTGCCATAGTCTAATAATACATTTGAATTCTGTTCTTCTCTTTTTCAAATAATGTTACAAGAGAGGACCTATGGAAATGTGCATATCAACAACTGGCAATACACAAAATGGGAATACCAGCCAATCAAAGAAGAGATTAATTGAACGCGTTTGGGACTGGGCGTTTCTTTGTGAAATTCTCGTGTCCCAGGCAGAGAAAGTAAAAGGATGAGTTTGAGATATTGAAAAAGCCAGAAATGTCTCCGTCTAGAATTGAAATATCTAGCTAGTAAGGCTGACTGCAAAGGAGTTTCTACCCCGAAGTGATCTGGCGAAGAGCAAACTGTGAGACCAAATTTGCACTAATGCAACGAAGCTTGAGTGAGTAATATTGCGTTTGACGATAAACTGTTCCATGTTGCGTGGGAAACTAACTTGCCAGCTGTTCTGTGCCAGCTGTTCATGGCAAGTTGGTTAATACATTAAGTTGTTTTCTAAATCCGCTCACATCTCCTTAGCAAATGAACAAAATATATGGGAATAACAGCTGTACTTTCCAATATGCAAGGTTAGCTGTAGTGAGCTAGCATGGTTGCGAAGAAATACAGACCCCCTTCTTGAGCTCGAGCCAAGTGTTTTGACACGGAGCTTGTCACTGACAGCGCGAGGCAACTGGGTAAATATTTGCAAACTAACCTCTTCATATTTTTGGGGCTTTGCATTGTTTATTGACGTAATAGTGAAGCTAACGAGCTAGCTCGGCTCGCTCTTAACTAAGCAACTTCAAGTTTTAGCACGCGACGTTGATAATAAAATGACTAATGATTCAGATTCTACAGATTGCAATCACCATTTCTGTATTTTGCTCCTTTGTATCATTGCTAGATTATGCCAAATGTTTATTGGTTTTGTCTCTGGCGTAGTAAGTACTGTAGCTAGGATGATGTCACCTGTAGCCGCTCTGGGTGACAGGTGTTTGAAATGTAAACACATCAGTATTTGCACCATGTTTTAAAAAAAATGTATATTTTTATTTTACCTTTATTTAACTAGGCAAGTCAGTTAAGAACAGATTCTTATTTTCAATTACGGCATAGGAACAGTGGGTTAACTGCTTTGTTCAGGGGCAGAACGACAGATTTTTATCTTGTCATCTCGGGATTCGGTTACAAATCCAACGCCCTAACCACTAGGCTACCTGCCGCCCGTAAATAGTAGTAGTATTTAGACCAAACAAAAAAGTGATTGTTTGTACAGTATCGGGATTATAGGTAACACTAGCTCTCATACCTGTGTAATAACACTGTAATAGCATTGTTGTTACATCATATTTTAGTCAGGTGACAGACAGGGTGAGTGTGTGTGGTCTGAGGTCTTAAGGGCCAAGGGCTACTGATGCTGATCTTCTTGCACATGTACAATCAAATAGTGGGTGGACAAACCCCCAGGCCCAGCCATCACCATGTGGTTTGTGGTCTGCTGCAGGGGGTGGAGACTAGGCCAAACCAGGGGATGCTGGCAGGGCTGTGGTCTGACTGTGGCTGCTCAGATCACCTTTCCTGTCTTCACCATATGGCTCGGAAGCTAAAGCCCAGTCCGATTCCTGTGGATTCTGGTCAGTCTCCAGTATTGATATGGTGTCCCCTTCCAGTATATTTCCAACTGGATCACAGAGACTCTAAGAGTGCTTCACCCTTGGCTCATCTCAACTTCTTGGTTTTAACACTGCCAACTGAAATGCACCCAGCTCTATACCTGTGTGTAGTAGTAACACTGTGCTGACTACTGTTACATAGCTAGTACTGTAGTAATTGCATTGTAATTGCACAGTAAGGAAGTAGGGCAGCTTTTGTTATTGGAATAAAGTACTAGGCCTAGCGACTGTACTTGCTGATTGAGACAACATTTCCTGCTGAGCTGTTGAGTAACCTAAAGCCAGGTTATGAATTTCTGTGGGTTTCCATATTTCAGGAGGAGAAGTGGAATATCTGTCTAAGTCAAATCAAAGTTTATTTGTCACGTGCGCTGAATACAACAGGTGTAGTAGACCTTACAGTGAAATGCTTACTTACAGGCTCTAACCAATAGTGCGAAAAAAGGTGTGTGTGGGTAAGTAAAGAAAAAACAAACAGTAAAAAGAGATTTGAAAATAACAGTAGCAAGGCTATATACAGTAGAGGTCGACCGATTATGATTTTTTTCAATGCCGATACCGATTATTGGAGGACCAAAAACCCCGCTACCGATTAAATCGGCCAATTTTTATTTTATTTTTATTTGTAATAATGACAATTACAACAATACTGAATTAACACTTATTTTATCTTAATATAAAACATCAATAAAATCAATTTAGTCTCAAATAAATAATGAAACATGTTCAATTTGGTTTAAATAATGCAAAAACAAAGTGTTGGAGAAGAAAGTAATGTGTGCCATGTAAAAATGTGTGCCATGTAAAATAGCTAACGTTTAAGTTCCTTGCTCAGAACATGAGAACATATGAAAGTTGGTGGTTCCTTTTTAACATAAGACTTCAATATTCCAAGGTAAGAGGTTTTAGGTTGTAGTTAATATAGTATTTATAGGACTATTTCTCTCTATACCATTTGTATTTCATATACCTTTGACTATTGGATGTTCTCATAGGCACCATAGTATTGCCAGTGTAACAGTATAGCTTCCGTCCCCCTCCTCGCCCCTACCTGGGCTCGAACCAGGAACACATCGACAACAGCCACACTCGAAGCATCGTTACCCATCGCTCCACAAAAGCCGCGGCCCTTGCAGCTCAAGGGGAATAACTACTCCAAATCTAAAAGCGAGTGACGTTTGAAACAGTATTAGCGCACACCCAGCTAACTAGCTTGCCATTTCACATTGGTTACACCAGCCATTAGGCTGATAGGCTTGAAGTCATAAACAGAGCTGTGCTTGCGAAGAGCTGCTGGCAAAACGCACGAAAGTGCTGTTTGAATGAATGATGACGGGCCTGCTGCTGCTCAGTCAGACTGCTCTATCAAATCAGACTTAATTATAACATAATAACACGCAGAAATATGAGCCTTTGGTCATTAATAATGATCTAATCCAGAAACTATCATTTCGAAAACAAAACGTTTATTATTTCAGTGAAATACGGAACCGTTCTGTATTTTATCTAACGGGTGGCATCCCTAAGTCTAAATATTCTTGTTACATTGCACAACCTTCAATGCATGTCATAATTACGTAAAATTCTGGCAAATTAGTTTGCAATGAGCCAGGCAGCCCAAACTGTTGCATATACCCTGACTCTGCATGCAATGAACGCAAGAGAAATGACACAATTTCACCTGGTTAATATTGCCTGCTAAACTGGATTACTAGTTATAACTAGTGATTATGATTGATTGTTTTTTATAAGATAAGTTTAATGCTAGCTAGCAATTTACCTTGGCTTCTACTGCATTCACGTAACAGGCAGGCTACTCGTGGTGTGCAATGGTTAGAGCGTTGGACTAGTGAACTGTGCGGTTGCAAGATTGGTCAACCTCTAATATACAGACACCGGTTAGTCAGGCTTATTGAGGTAGTATGTACATGTAGGTATGGTTAAAGTGACTATGCATATATGATGAACAGAAAGTAGCAGTTGTGTAAAAAGAAGGGTTGGCGGGTGGTGGGACACAATGCAAATAGCCCGGTTAGCCAATTTGCGGAAGCACTGGTTGGTCGGCTTAATTGAGGTAGTATGTACATGACTGTATAGTTAAAGTGACTATGCAATAATGACAAACGGAGAGTAGCAGCAGCGTAAAAGAGGGGTGGGGGACACACACAATACAAATAGTCCGGGTAACCATTTGGTTACCTGTTCAGGAGTCTTATGGCTTGGGGGTAAAAACTGTTGAGAAGCCTTTTTGTCCTAGACTTGGCACTCCGGTACCGCTTGCCATGCGGTAGTAGAGAGAACAGTCTATGACTGGGGTGACTGGGGTCTTTGACAATTTTTAGGGCCTTCTTCTGACAACGCCTGGTGTAGAGGTCCTGGATGGCAGGCAGCTTTGCCCCAGTGATGTACTGGGCCGTACCCACTACCCTCTGAAGTGCCTTGGGGTTGGCCGAGCAATTGCCGTACCAGGCAGTGATGCAACCGGTCAGGATGCTCTCTATGTTTCAGGTGTAGAACCTTTTGAGGATCTCAGGACCCATGCCAAATCTTTTTAGTTTCCTGAGGGGGAATAGGCTTTGTCGTGCCCTCTTCACGACTGTCTTGGTGTGTTTGGACAATTCTAGTTTGTTGTTGATGTGGACACCAAGGAACTTGAAGCTCTCATCCTGCTCCACTACAGCCTCGTCGATGAGAATCGGGGCGTGCTCGGTGCTCTTTTTCCTGTAGTCCATAATCATCTCCTTAGTCTTGGTTACGTTGAGGGATAGGTTGTTATTCTGGCACCACCCGGCCAGGTCTCTGACCTCCTCCCTATAGGCTGTCTCGTCGTTGTCGGTGATCAGGCCTACCACCGTTGTGTCGTCTGCAAACTTAATGATGGTGTTGGAGTCGTGCCTGGCCATGCAGTCGTGGGTGAACAGGGAGTACAGGAGGGGACTGAGCATGCACCCCTGGGGAGCTCCAGTGTTGAGGATCAGCATGGCAGATGTGTTGCTACCTACCACCCTTGTGATGCAAAATAAATGTACACATACATGTTATTCAGTCACCTGGGGTCGGCCCGTCAGGAAGTCCAGGATCCAGTTGCAGAGGGAGGTGTTAAGTCCCAGGTTCTTTAGCTTAGTGATGAGCTTTGAGGGACTATGGTGTTGAACGCTGAGCTGTAGTCAATGAATAGCATTCTCACATAGGTGTTCCTTTTGTCCAGGTGGGAATGTTCAGATGTTCCCATGTTTTATTGTTTATCTCTCTCTCCAGGAATGCATAATGATGTGGAGGTACCTGTAGGATGTGTCACAAATTGCGTCTTTGGGGGAACGAGAGAAGTTTAGGCATCAAGGTGTTGTGATATGGACATTAGGGTTGGGCGATATTAAGATGGTATCAGATATAGAAGGTTGACAGCCATCGTCAATGGTGACAACATCGTGATGTGACAGACGTGATGTCGCAGTGCGAAGTCGGTGCAAAACGTATTCATCCTGATGACGTGACAGGAAGTCTGCCAGGATGTTCTCTTTACCAGGCCCAGGACAGTGAACTTGAAGGGCTGTAAGGAAAGGTACCACCTGGTAATCCTCTAATATAGTATGTGTCTCTCATCTGATGGAGCCATTGCAAGGCCCGGTGATCCATCTCCAGCACAAACTCCTTCCCTATGAGGTAGAGGTGTAACAGTATATGTATTTGTACAGGGACCTTGATTTGGTGCGCACTGTGAACTCCAATGAATACAGAAAAATAAATACAAAAAACACTAGGCCTTCAGCCTATGCATACACTGCATTGTATGACTCGAGTAAATCGGAGCTAAGAAAATACATTTCAGGCTATTCCGTTAAAACTACAGCCTATTTGAACGTTGTAATCAAAATTTAAATCTTAATTGTTGTATTTCAAACTGTACTTTTGTGAGGCGCAGCCGGCAACTAGTTCTGTACGATGGCGAGTGCTGGGGTTGATAAATCTGCAGTTTGGGAACATTTTACTTCCTGGTAGATTACAAAGTCGACAGACAGAAAGTATGTCGCCACTGCTCAACCAGAATAGCATATTCAGCTGCCAATACCTCAAACATGTTGACACATTTACGCCGACATCACCCCAGTACCACCGGAGCAAGAAACACATAAAAACTACAACACAACTTCGTCTCCCTTCTGCATTCAAGCAGCCTATCGGCTATCGGCAGCTGATTCAGACCGGGGCAAAGAAATTACAAGAGCGATAGACTATGTTTATATATGAGCCCATTCTCGGTGGTTGAGAAGCACCTCGTGAAAGTGCTCGAGCAACGGTACGAACTTCGCCCTCTCGCACCCATTTCAGAAAACAGGTGGTACTCGCTTTAAACTAAGCAAGCTAAAGCCAAAGTTGTCAATGAATTGGCCAACCCTGTGTCACGCTCACTACAGATGGATGGACCTCCGGGGCTACAGAGAGCTACTAAACAGTGACAGCCCATCACATTACCCCAGAGTGGGACATGAGAAGTATGTGCTACAGTGTGCATGTTTTTCTCCTTGTAAGAAAACATTATAGCATAGGATTATACAATGTCGAGACATGTTTACATATTGATTTCACACGCATATTGCACTTTATTTTAGTATTGTTGTTGATGAGTAATTGTGTCTTTTAATTAAAAAAACAGTGTTAGTATTCCTGATAGTGCTCTCATCAGGCGTTATATGACTCATACAGTTGAAGTCGGAAGTTTACTGTCACGGTTGTTTTAATGGACGGACCAAGGCGAGTTCCACATCTTTATTACTTTGAAAACTTCAAACAAAAAACAATAAACCGAAAACGTGACATCAGTGGTGCAACAAGCACAAACACAATATCCCACAAAGCAGGTGGGAGAAAGGGCTTCCTAAATATGATCCCCAGTTAGAGGCAACTATTACTAATTGGAGACCATA
Source organism: Oncorhynchus tshawytscha (assembly GCF_018296145.1). NCBI lineage: Eukaryota > Metazoa > Chordata > Actinopteri > Salmoniformes > Salmonidae > Oncorhynchus > Oncorhynchus tshawytscha. Next base: position 1,644,842 of record NC_056457.1, on the reverse strand, counting down.
CAACCCACCAACATAGAAATAGATTGACTTGAACAACCCCTAGTCACGCTCTGACCCAAACACCATAGGGAACCCTTGGTTCTCTATGGTCAGAGCATGACATGTACATACACCTTAGCCAAATACATTTAAACTCAGTTTTTCACAATTCCTCACATTTAACCCTAGTAAAAATTCCTTCACCACCTTATTTTAAGAATGTTAATGTCAGAATAATAGTAGAGAGAATGATTTATGTCAGCTTGTATTTCTTTCATCACATTCCCAGTGGGTCAGAAGTTTACATACACTCAATTAGTATTTGGTAGCATTGCCTTTAAATTGTTGAACCTTTCTAGTGCAGGCGTTCCGCTAGTGGAACCCCTCGACAACATTCCGCTGAAAATTCAGCGTGCGAAATTCAAAAATATTTTTGGGAAATATATACCTTTCACACATTAACAAGTCCAATACAGCAAATGAAAGATAAACATCTTGTTAATCTACCCATCGTGTCCGATTTAAAAAATGCTTTACAGCTAAAGCACAACATATGATTGTTAGATCACCGCCAAGTCACAAAAAGCAGAAATATAGATAAAATAAATCACTAGCCTTTGATGATCTTCATCAGATGACACTCATAGGACATCATGTTACATAATACATGTATGTTTTGTTCGATAATGTGCATATTTAGATCCAAAAATCTCAGTTTACATTGGCGCGTTACGTGCAGTAATGTTTTGATTCCAAAACATCCTGTGATTTTGCATAAATACTCATAATAAACATTGATAAAAGATACTAGTGTTATTCACAGAATTAAAGATAGACTTCTCCTTAATTCAACCGCTGTCAGATTTAAAAAAAACTTTACGGAAAAAGCATAATCTGAGAACGGCGCTCAGAGCCCAAAACAGCCAGAGGAATATCTGCCATTTTGGAATCAACAAAGTTAGAAACAACACCATAAATATTCACTTACCTTTGATGATCTTCATCAGAAGGCACTCCCAGGAATCCCAGTTTCGACAATAAATGACAGATTTTTTTCCGTAAAGTTCCATCATTTATGTCCAAATAGCCACTTGTTGTTAACCTTTTGTAACTAGGGGGCAGTAAAACATTCCCGTTTTAAACAAGATATTTTGTCACGAAAAGATGCTCGACTATGCATATAATTGACAGCTTTGGATAGAAAACACTCTGACGTTTCCAAAACTGCAAAGATATTGTCTGTGAGTGTAACAGAACTGATGTTACAGGTGAAACCCAGATAAAAATCCAATCAGGAAGTGCCGCATTTTTTGAAACCGCCTCATGCCAATGACTCCTTATATGGCTGTGAATGAGCTACGAATGAGCTTAGGTTTGTGTCTACAGCATTGTGACGTCTTTTTACGTATTTATGTTGAAGAATAGCCGTAAGGGACCACATTTAGCAAGTGGTCACATGATGGCTCCCGCAGAAAATCTTGCGTAAAGACACAAGTAGCCATTTTTCCAATCGCTTCTTATGAGAAACCAATTGTCCCGACGGATATATTATCGAATTGTTACGTGAAAAACACCTTGAGGATTGATTCTAAACAACGTTTGCCATGTTTCTGTCGATATTATGGAGCTAATTTGGAAAAAAGTTTGGCGTTGTAGTGACCGCATTTTCCGGTCGATTTCTCAGCCAAACGTGACGAACAAACGGGAGCTATTTCGCCTACAAAAATAATATTTTTGGAAAAAAGGAACATTTGCTATCAAACTGGGAGTCTCCTGAGTGAAAACATCCAAAGTTCTTCAAAGGTAAATTATTTAATTTGATTGCTTTTCTTATATTCGTGAAAATGTTGCCTGCTGCCAGCAGAGCCTAGCATAGCATTATGCCATGATAAACTTCCACAAATGCTTGTCTAGCGTTGGCTGTAAAGCATATTTTGAAAATCTGAGATGACAGTGTGATTAACAAAAGGCTAAGCTGTGTCTCAATATATTTCATTTGTGATTTTCATGAATAGGAAGATTTTGTAGGAATATTTATGTCCGCTGCGTTATGCTAATTTGTTTGAGGCTATGATTACGCTCCCGGAACCGGGTTTGATAGTCGCAAGAAGTTGTGTTCAGCCCAGTAATCCATCTTCATGAGGCGCTGGCACTTCATCAAGACAAAAATTCTAAAAGTTCCATTACAGTCCTTTAGAAACATGTCAAACGATGTATGGTATCAGTCGTTATGATGTTTTTAACATAAAACATCAATAATGCTCCAACCGGAGAATTCCTTTGTCTTCGGAAAAAGCACTGGAACGCGAGGTAACTCTGTCGGGAGCACGTCATGAGACCAGGGCTCTCTGCCAGACCACTGACTCAGAGGTCTCATGAGGCCCTCCTTTATAGTAGAATCCTCATTCAAGTTTCAAAAGACGGTTGACATCTAGTGGAAGCCCGTAGGAAGTGCAACCTCATCCATATCTCAATGTGTATTTGGTAGGCCAAGCTTTGAAAAACTACAAACCTCAGATGTCCCACTTCCTGGTTGGATTTTTCTCAGGTTTTTGCCTGCCAAATTAGTTCTGTTATACTCACAGACATCATTCAAACAGTTTTAGAAACTTCAGAGTGTTTCCTATCCAATACTAATATGCATATATTAGCATCTGTGACAGAGTAGGAGGCAGTTCACTCTGGGCACTCTATTCATCCAAAAGTGAAAATGCTGCCCCCTATCCCAAAAAGGTTAACTTGGGTCAAACACTTTGGGTAGTGTTCCTTAAAAACTTCTTAGGCTGAAATCCCGTCAACGGGATCGATATGGCAACAGCCAGTGAAAGTGCAGGGCGCCAAATTCAAAACAGAAATCTCATAATTAAAATTAAAATGTAATTTAATCTTATACCATTTTAAAGGTAATCTTGTTGTTAACCTCACCACAGTGTCCTGATTCAAATATGCTTTACAGCGAAAGCACCACAAACAATTATGTTAGGTCAGAGCCAAGCCACAGAAAAACACAGCCATTTTTCCAGCCAAAGAGAGGAGTCACATAAAGCACAAATAGAGATAAAATGAATCACTAACCATTGATGATCTTCATCAGATGACACTCATAGGACTTCATGTTACACAATACATGTGTGTTTTGTTCAATAAAGTTAATATTTATATCTCAGTATACATTGGGCACGTTATGTTCAGTAGTTCCAAAATCATCCGGTGATATTGCAGAGAGCCACATCAATTTACAGAAATACTCATCATAAATGTTGGTGAAAATACAAGTCTTACACATGGAATTAAAGATATACTTCTCCTTAATGCAACCGCTGTGTCAGATTTCAAATAATGTTACAGAAAAAGCAAACCATGCTATAATCTGAGAACAGCGCTCAGAGAACAAATACATATATCCGCCTTGTTGGGGTCAACAGAATTCCGAAATAACATTATAAATATTCCCTTACCTTTGATGATCTTGATCCGAATGCACTCCCAGGAATCCCAGGTCCAAAATAAATGTTTGATTTGCTCGATAATGTCCATCATTTTTGTCCAAATAGCTACTTTTGCTAGCGTGTTTGGTAAACAAATCAAAACTCACAAAGCGCTTTCATTAGTTGCAGACGAAATGTCACAAAGTTCCGTTACAGCCCGTAGAAACTTGTCAAACGATGTATGGAATCAATCTTTAGGATGTTTTTAACATAAATCTTCAATAATGTTCCAACCGGAGAATTCCTTTGTCTTCAGAAAAGCAAAGGAACGGGAGATACCTCTCATGTGAAATCTGCGTGACCAGCGCGTGACTGCTGCCAGACCTCTGACTCAATCTGCTCTCATTCGGCCCCACTTCACAGTAGAAGCCTCAAATAAGTTTCTAAAGACGGTTGACATCTAGTGGAAGCCTTAGGAAGTGCAAGATGACCAATATCCCACTGTATAGGGGCTGAGTTGAAAATCGACCAACCTCAGATTTCCCACTTCCTGGTTGGATTTTTTCTCATGTTTTTGCCTGCCATATGAGTTCTGTTATATTCACAATCATTCAAACAGATTTAGAAATTTCAAAGTGTTTTCTATCCAATACTAATAATAATATGCATATATTAGCACCTGGGACTGAGGAGCCGGCAGTTTACTCTGGGCACCTCTGGGCACCTTTTCATCCAATCTACTCAATACTGCCCCTGCAGCCATAAGACGTTTTTAAGCTTCCCACAATATATTGGGTGAATTTTTGCCCATTCCTCCTGACAGATCTGGTGTAACTGAGTCAGGTTTGTAGGCCTCTATGCTCGCACACACTTTTTCAGTTCTGCCCACAAATGTTCTATAGGATTGAGGTCAGGGCTTTGTGATGGCCACTCCAATACCTTGACTTTGTTGTCCATTTGGAAGATCCATTTGCGACCAAGCTTTAACTTCCTGTCTTGAGATATTGCTTCAATATATCCACATACTTTTCCTCGCTCATGATGCCATCTATTTTGTGAAGTGCACCAGTCCCTCCTGCAGCAAAGCACCCCCACAACGTGAAGCTGCCAACCCCGTGCTTCACAGTTGGGACGGTGTTCTTCAGCTTGCAAACCTCCCCCTTTTTCCTCCAAACATAACGATGGTCATTATGACCAAAGAGTTATATTTTTGTTTTTATCAGACCAGAGGACATTTCTCTAAAATCAAATGATGTCAATTAGCCTATCAGAAGCTTCTAAAGCCTTGACATAATTTTCTGGAATTTTCCAAGCTGTTTAAAGGCACAGTCAGTTTAGTGTATGTAAACTTCTGACCCACTGGAATTGTGATACAGTGAAATAATCTGTCTGTAAACAATTGTTGGAAAAATTACTTGTCATTCACAAAGTAGATGCCAAAACTATAGTTAGTTAACAATACATTTGTGGAGTGGTTGAAAAACAAGTTTTAATGACTCCAAGTGTATGTAAACTTCCGACTTGAACTGAATATTGAATCAGGAATACCAACATATTGTATTTTCTTAAATGAACATAAATGAATTTCAGTAACTGTGGATTTTTCATTTTCCCGCTGTACTGAAACCAAACCAAACTGCGACCCCAAAACCATGGTGAACCGTTACACCCATACTAGGAAGTAGTACTTGAGGGTATCGACTGCTCATTTTGTGGTCAAACATTCCTTTTCCATCATTGAATACCTTCTCGTCTCTCTTGGAAACAACTTTCGGCTGATGTATTGCACAGGTCTTCTGTCATCCTCTTCTCCCTGCAGTATCACAGCTCCTAGATCAACCGCAGAGGCATCTGTCTGCAGCTCTGGCTCCTGGCACATGCACTGCTTTAGGTCCTCAAAGGCCGCATCGCACTCAGGGAACCGTTTCATCTTCTGTGGACTTCCTGGTGAGGCCATTGAGCACAGCAGCTCAGAAGCCTGAGAAGTTGGGGATGAACCGCCGGGACCACCCCACCAAGCCCAGAAAAGACCTCAACTTCTTCTTGGTAGTCAGGGGTGGGCTAGACAGCCCAGTCTCCACCATGTTCAGTTGAGGCTTGATGAGCCCAGCACGTAAGCAAGGTATTGCACCTTGGCCTTGGCTAGATGCCACTTCCGTGCGTTTACCACAAGTCCAGCCTTGTGGATTCGTCAGAAGATGTCTGTCAGATGGTGGAGATTCTCCTCCCATGTGGAACTGTAGATAATGATGTCATTATTTACGCTGCTGTGTGCGCCTCTGTACCCCTCAGAACACTGTCCATGAGCTGCTGGAAGGTCGCGGCAGCGTAATAAAGCCCAAGGGGCATATCCGAAAACTGGTAGGCTAGTGGGTGTTCTGAAAGAGGTCAACTTCTTGGACGCTTCTGTTGGAGGGACTTGCCAGTAGTGTTGAGTGATTAATGCTTTTTGAGGTCAGTTCAGTTTCGGTTTGATTATTTAAAAAATGATCACAATTTCCAATTTCAATTTTGATAATGCATAGTGCATTTAATGTTTAAAAAAATAATGTGGCTTAAAAGCTGTAGCAACACAAAGTAACACAAACCTTTTCACATGTACCAACAAACGGGTGTGATCATTCTACAGTGGTCCCTATGCAGTAATCGGAATGCGTTATTTGTCACCAGTACTTGAAAACGTGAATAAAATTGTAAATACATTATACATACATACATACATACATACATACATACATACATACATACATACATACATACATACATACATACATACATACATACATACATACATACATACATACATACATACATACATACATACAAGAGGTCGACCGATTAATTAGGGACGATTTCAAGTTTTCATTACAATCGGTAATCTGCCGATTATGGCCGATTACATTGCATTCCACGAGGAAACTGTGTGGCAGGCTGACCACCTGTTATGAGAGTGCAGCAAGGAGCCAAGGTAAGCTAGCATTAAACTTATCTTATAAAAAACAATCAATCTTCACATAATCACTAGTTAACCTAGTAATATAATCAACCATGTGTAGTTAACTAGCTTGTCCTGCGTTGCATATAATCAATGTGGTGCCTGTTAATTTATCAAAAGCGCATTCGCAAAAAAAGCACAATCGTTGCACGAATGACCTAACCATAAACATCAATACCTTTCTTAAAATCAATGCACAGATGTATATTTTTTTTAACCTGGATATTTAGTTAGAATAAATTTGTGTTAGCAGACAATATTAACTAGGGGAAATTGTGTCAGTTCTCTTGCATTCATTGCACATAGGGTCAGGGTATATGCACAAGTTTGGGCCGACTGGCTCGTTGCGAACTAATTTTCCAGATTTTTACATAATTAGGACATAACATTGAAGGTTGTGCAATGTAACAGCAATATTTAGACTTAGATTTCAAGAATAAACGTTTTGTTTTTCGAAATTATAGTTTCCGGATTTGACCATATCAGTGTCCAACGGCTCGTATTTCTGTGTTTTTATTATATTTTAATTAAGTCTATGATTTGATAGAGCAGTCTGACTGAGCGGTGGTAGGCGGCAGCAGGTTCGTAAACATTCATTCAAACTTTACTGCATTTGCCAGCAGCTCTTAGCAATGCTTGCTTCACAGTGCTGTTTTTGACTTCAAGCCTATCAACTCCCGAGATTAGGCTGGCAATAAAGTGCCTATTAGATCATCCAATAGTCAAATATATATGAAATACAAATGGTATAGAGAGAAATAGTTGACGCGTCATAATTCCTATAATAACTACAACCTAAAACCTTTTAATTGGGAATATTGAAGAACTGGGAAAATTGAACCACCAGCTTTCGTATGTTCTGAGCAAGGAACTTAAACGTTATCTTTTTTACATGACACATATTGCCAAGAGCTGCTTCTGAGCATGCAGCCGGGAGAAGAGACTTATAATTATTATATTCAGCCAAGGGCACAACGGCCACTGGCCGCAAAAGGCATGGATTTTTAAAAATGTTTAATGGCCACACAAGGGTGATGCCGCCGGGAAATTTAAGGCATTATCAACATCGGCGACGTGTTGTCTTATAAAAACAAGTCTGAGACTGCGTAATGGGCTGGTCTGTGTCACTGTCTGGAAGTTCTGGCTACTATGATTAAATAGAGTGCAATTAGCACAGCTGCTTTTTTCATGGGCATGATCGTAATCCATACCCACCCCTCCAGTAACTACTAGGAAGGTTGGTGACATCCTGACACGATACAGAGAGAAAGCAGGACACAGGGAGGATTGTGTTGTTTCCCTCCTTATTTAATCGTTATTAAGACTCAGTCCCAAATGGCACCCTAATCTCCCCAATGGGCCCTGGTCAAAAGTAGTGTACTATACAGGGTGCCTTTTCGGATGCAGGCTAAGGCAAATGCAGGCAAAGGCAGAATTGTTGGTCAGTGCTGTAGTAAAGCTTTATTCTAAAATGGATTAAATCGTTTTTCCCCCTCACCAATCTACACACAATACCCCATAATAACAAAGCAAAAACAGGTTTTTAGAAATGTTTGCAAATGTATAAAAAAAAAACGTTTTAAATTTCAATAAATCACATTTACACAAGGATTCAGACCGTTTACTCAGTACTACAGCCTTGAGTCATCTTGGGTATGATGCTACAAGCTTGACACACCTGTATATGGGGAGTTTCTCCCATTCTTCTCTGCAGATCCTCTCAAACTCTGGTCAGGTTAGATGGGGAGCGTTGCTGCACAGGTATTTTAGGGTTTCTCCAGAGATGTTCGATTGGGTTCAAGGACATTCAGAGACTTGTGCTGAAGCCATTCCTGCATTGTCTTGGCTGTGTGCTTAGGGTTGTTGTCCTGTTGGAAGGTGAACCTTCACCCCAGTCTGAGGTACTGAGCATTCTGGAGCAAGTTTTCATCAAGGATCTCTCTGTACTTTGCTCCGTTCATCTTTACCTTGATCCTGACTAGTCTCCCAGTCCTTGCCCCTGTAAAACATCCCCACAGTATGATGCTGCCACCACCAGACTTCACCATAGGGACGTTGTCAGGTTTTCTCCAGACATGACAATTGGCATTCAGGCCAAATAGTTTAATCTTGGTTTCATCAGACCAGAGAACCTTGTTTCTCATGGTCTGAGAGTCCTTTAGGTGCCTGTTGGCAAACTCCAAGCAGGCTATCATGTGCCTTTTACTGAGGAGTGGCTTCTGTCTGGTCACTCTACCATGAAGGCCTAATTTGTGGAGTGCTGCAGATATGGTTGTCCTTCTGGAAGGTTCTCCTGTCTCTGGAGCTCTGTCAGAGTGACTATCAGGTTCTTGGTAACCTCCCTGACCAAGTCAATTCTCCCCCGATTGCTCAGTTTGGCCAGGCGGCCAGCTCTAGGAAGAGTCTTGGTGGTTCCAAACGTCTTCGATTTAAGAATGATGGAGGCCACTGTGTTCTTGGGGTCCTTCAATGCTGCAGAAATGTTTTTGTACCCTTCCCCAGATCTTTGCCTCAACACAATCCTGTCTTGGAGCTCCATGGACAATTCCAGTGTCAACTGTGGGACCTTATATAGACAGGTGTGTGTCATCCAAAATCATGTCCAATTAATTTGATTTACCACAGATGGACTCCAATTAAGTTGTGGCAACATCTCAAGGATGATCAATGGAAATGGGATCCACCTTAGCTCAATTTCGAGTCTAATAGCAAAGGGTCTGAATATTATTATTATTATTTTTTAACAAATTAGCAAATATTTCTCTAATCCCATGTTCGCTTTGTCATTATGGGGTATTGTGTGTGGAGTTATGAGGACATGTTTTCCATTTTAAAATAAGGCTGTAATGTAACAAAATGTGGAAGAAGGAAGGGGTCTGAATTCTTGTATTGTATATAATGACCCTAGCCCATGATCTTGCACTTTGACTTTCCTTGTGGATACAGAATGGATTCTGATGACTGGCAAGAAGGAAGAACAAAAATACTGAAGAAAGAAAGGGGTTTGGTATGTTGTCAGACTGTGCTTTTGTGAGGGAGGGCATCCGGTCAGGGCTGGGTGTGTGGGTGGGTTTTGCCGGTCTTTGGCTGTGTCTCAAATGGCACCCTATTGCCATAGGGCTCTGTTCAAAATTAGTGCACAATATAGTGAATAGGGTGCCATTTGAACGCAACCTTCCAACCCCTCCCTCAGGTCAGAATATTGCTGACAGTGGTGTAGGGTTTACTCTGTCCTCCCCTTCTTTCTCTCCTCCCTCCGCTGCTTCGTTGGCTCCTTTCATGACTGGGGTGGGTTTGGTACTTGGATGTGCTGTTGGAGCAGCAGTGGTTTTCATGGCAGGTAAATCACTTTAGCTTATTCATTGAATTAAATTACCAGTCAATGTAGCGCGAGAACTTCTGATACAGCTGTTTGTTGCTGCTGGAGTGAAACATGCTTTAATAAGACCAATCATTGTGCGACAGTTCTAAAGGCAATCGCAGTTACTATTTTTAATTCTCAACTGGTAATTGAAGCGTGTTTAGGCAACTAGACTGTCTTCAGCGCGTCACACACCACTTTGCAATGAGCTGGAGGCAGTATGCATTTTGAAAACATATACTTGAACGTTTTACTACGTATTCTGAGGCATGTCTTACCTTGTTTCAAAGTAGCCTATCCAAAATCCAACCAAACATGCAGGCTATCATTTTTTGGATAGTCTTTTTACATATTGCGATATGCCTGGCTGGGTCTCTTTGGTTTTCACTGACAGTCTCAACAGTATTTGGTATTTGCCACTCGCTCTGCCCAAATTGCAGGCCCTTCTGACTCTAGTCAATGCGATTTAAAACAATCCACTTTGTGTTTTGTTTGTGTGTTTTTATTTTTTAAGTTAATGATCCTCGCTGTATAGCCTATTTTGAATGATTGGATTTATTGCTGTATAGAGGAGTAAGCTATTAGCCTCCCTGGGCAACATGGGACTGGGAGGCTCACAGGGATATTGGTATCCACAGTAGGCCTATACTTCACCAATTAACCATTAATAAACTCAATACTACTTATTTTTACATAAATGCACTAATTTGACTTTGCCTCATGGAAAAAATTGTAGGATATTAGCATCAAAGCTGCAACAACAACAAATATCTCTGCCATATGACAGTCTGTTGAATTGCATATAATTAGCTTGAAAACTATTTATTTTTCACTCTGATACCAAGAGGTGAGCCTTTTAAAATGTTCCTTCCTAGGTCCAGAGACTTGGTTCATCTGGCCATGCATTGCCAAAGTCATAGTACAACTCCTTGTATGCTCTTTTTATCTCACTCGAGTTGTGTTCTGATTTTATGAGTGGGTCCCTGATGAATTTGCTATAACAAAAGGGGTCCTCGACCCCAAAAAGTTTGAGAACCCCCCGATCAAATGTTATTGGTCACATACATGTGTTTAGCAGATGTTATTGCGGGTGTAGCGAAATGCTTGTGCTTCTAGCTCCGACAGTGCAATAATATCTAACAGTTTCACAACATATACCCAAAATACACGTAAATGTAAGTAAGGAATGGATTAATATATATATATATATATATATACATATGTCAAAGCGGCAATGGACTAAGATGCAGTGGCATAGTATAGAGTACAGTATATACAGTGGGGCAAAAAAGTATTTAGTCAGCCACCAATTGTGCAAGTTCTCCCACTTAAAAAGATGAGAGGCCTGTAATTTTCATCATAGGTACACTTAAACTATGACAGACAAAATGAGAAGAAAAAAAATCCAGAAAATCACATTGTACGATTTTTTATGAATTTATTTGCAAAATATGGTGGAAAATAAGTATTTGGTCAATAACAAAAGTTTATCTCAATACTTTGTTATATACCCTTTGTTGGCAATGACAGAAGTCAAACGTTTTCTGTAAGTCTTCACAAGGTTTTCACACACTGTTGCTCTCTCATCTTTTTAAGTCGGAGAACTTGCACAATTGGTGGCTGACTAAATACTTTTTTGCCCCACTGTACATATGAGATGGGTGATGCAATATTTACAAACAATTAAAGTAACTAAGATACCGTAGAATAGTATAGAGTACAGTTTACACATGAGATGAGTAATCTAAGATACAGAGACATTATTAAAGCGGCTAGTGTTTCATTTCCTTAGTGGCCAGTGATTCCTAATCTATGTCTGTAGGCAGCAGCCTATGATGTGCCGGAGATGGCTGTTTAACAGTCAGTGGTGTAGTATACAATACAGTATATACATATGAAATGGGTGATGCAACATGTAAACACAATTTAAAAGTGACTAAGATACCGTAGAATAGTATGAAGTGCTAGTGATGGCTGTTTAGCAGTCTGATGGTCTTGAGATAGAAGCTGTTTTTTATTCCCTCGATCCCAACTTTGATGCACATGTACTGACCTCGCCTTCTGGATGTGAACAGGCAGTGCCTCGGGTGGTTGATGTCCTTGATGATCTTTTTGGCCTTCCTATGGCATCGGGTGCTGTAGGTGTCCAGGAAGGCGGGAAGTTTCCCCTGGTAATGCGTTGGGCAGACCGCTCCACCCTCTGGAGAGCTTTGCGGTTGTGGGCAGTGTAGTTGCCATACCGGGTGGTGATACAGCCCGATGCTCTCAATTGTGGGTCTGTAAACATTTCTTTAGCCTCCTGAGGTTGAAGAGGCACTGTTGCACCTTCTTCACCATACTGTCTCTGTTGGTAAACCATTTCAGTTTGTCAGTGATGCATTCGCCGAGGAACTTGAAGCTTTCCACCTTCTCCACTGTGGTCCCGTCGATGTGGATAGGGGGGTGCTCCCTCTGCTGTTTCCTGAAGTCCACAATCATCTCCTTTGTTTTGTTGACGTTGAGTGAAAGGATATTTTCCTGGCACCACACTCCCAGAGCCCTCACCGCCTCCCTGTAGGCTGTCTCGTCGTTGTTGGTAATCAGGCCTACTACTGTTGTCGTCTGCAAACTTGATGATTTAAGTTGGAGGTGTGCTTGGCCACGCAGTTAATGGTGAACAGGGGGCTGAGCAAGCAACATGTGGGGCCCCAGTGTTGAGGATCAGAGAAGAGGAGGTCTTGTTTCCTACCTTCACCAACTGGGGGTGACCCGTCAGGAAGTCCAGGATCCAGTTGCACAAGATGGGGTTCAGACCCAGGGCCTCAAGCTTGATGATGAGCTTGGAGGGTCTATGGTGTTGAATGCTGAGCTATAGTCAATGAACAGCATTCTTACATATGTCTGCCTCTTGTCCAGATGGGACAGTGCAGTTTGCATTGTGGTGGCGCTTGCATTGTCTGTGGATCTATTGGGGCGGTAAGCAAATTGAAGTGTGTCTAGGGTGTCAGGTAAGGTGGTCATATGATCCTTGAATAGTCTCTCAAAGCACTTTTTGATGACAGAGGTTTGTGTTAGTCATTTAGTCCAATTACCTTTGCTTTCTTAGGTACAGGGACAATGATGGCCATCTTGAAACATGTGGGGACAACAGACGGGGATAGATTGAATATATCTGTGAACACACCAGCCAGTTGGTCTGGCATGCTCTGAGGACGTGGCTAGGGAGAAGGGTTAACACTTTTAAATATCTTACCCACGTCGGCCACGGAGAAGGAGAGCCCAAAGTCCTTGATAGCGGGCCACGTTGGTGGCACTGTATTATCCTCAAAGCCAGCGAAGAACGTGTTCAGTCTGTCCGGAAGGAAGACGTCGGTGTCCACGACGTGGCTGGTTTTCCTTTTATAATCTGTGACGGTCTGTTGACCCTGCCACATACAGTTGAAGTCGGAGGTTTACATATACTTAGGTTGGAGTCATTAAAACTTGTTTTTCAACCACCACAAATGTCTTGCTAACAAACTATAGTTTTGGCAAGCCGGTTAGGACACCTACTTTGGGCATTTTTCCAACAATTGTTTACAGACAGATTATTTCACTTATAATTCACTGTATCACAATTCCAGTGGGTGAAACGTTTACCTACACTAAGTTGACTGTGCCTTTAAACAGCTTGGAAAATTCCAGAAAATTATGTCATGGCTTTAAAAGCTTCTGATAGGCTAATTGACATAATTTGAGCCAATTGGAGGTGTACCTATGGATGTATTTCAAGGCCTACCTTCAAACTCAGTGCCTCTTTGCTTGACATCATGGGAAAATGAAAATAAATCAGCCAAGGTTCATCGTTGGGAGTAATTTCCAAATGCCTGAAGGTACCACATTCATCTATACAAACCATTGTAGGCAAGTATAAACATCATGGGACCACGCTGCCGCCATACCGCTCAGAAAGGAAACACGTTCTGTCTCCTGGAGATGAACGTACTTTGGTGCGAAAAGTGCAAATCAATCCCAGAACAACAGCAAAGGACCTTATGAAGATGCTGGAGGAAACAGGTACAAAAGTATCTATATCCACAGTAAAATTAGTCCTATATCGACAAGCTGAGAGGCCACTCAGCAAGGAAGAAGCCACTGCTCCAAAACTGCCATAAAAAAAGACAGACTACAGTTTACAACTGCACATGGGGACAAAGATTGCACCTTTTTGAGAAATGTCCTCTCGTCTGATGGAACAAAAATAGAACTGTTTGGCCATAATGACCATTGTTATGTTTGGAGGAAAAAGAGGGAGGCTTGCAAGCCGAAGAACACTATCCCAACCGTAAAGCAGGGGGTGGCAGTATGATGTTGTGGGGGTGCTTTGCTGCAGGGGTGACTGGTGCATATCACAAAATAGATGGCATCATGAGGATGGAAAATTATGTGGATATATTGAAGCAACATCTCAAGACATCAGTCAGAAAGTTAAAGCTTTGTCGCAAATGGGTCTTCCAAATGGACAATGACCCCAAGCATACTTCCAAAGTTGTGGCAAAATGGCTTAAGGACAACAAAGTCCATGTATTGGAGTGGCCATCACAAAGCCCTGACCTCAGTCCTATAGCAAATATGTGGGCAGAACTGAAAAAGCATGTGCGAGCAAGGAGGCCTACAAACCTGACTTAGTTACATCAGCTCTGTCAGGAGGAATGGGCCAAAATTCACCCAACTTATTGTGGGAAGCTTGTGGAAGGCTTCCCGAAACGTTTGACCCAAGTTAAACAATTTAAAGGAAATGCTACCAAATACTAATGTGTATGTAAAGTTCTGACCCACTGGGAATGTGATGAAAGAAATTAAAGTTGAAATAAATCCTTCTCTCTACTATTATTCTGACATTTCACATTCTTAAAATAAAGTGGTGATCCATCTGACCCAAGACAGGGAATTTTTATCAGGATTAAATGTCAGGAATTGTGAAAAACTGAGTTTAAATGTGTTTGGCTCAGGTGTACGTACATTTCTGACTTCAACTGTAAATGCAACTTCTCTTCTGTCTTACTTGATGCTCATCTAAAATACTAAACGCTTTGCTTACCAGAATAATGTCATAAATAGATAGAATGATCAATGCATCATCTACAATCTATTTGACATCGGTAAAGTTCTCTCATTTCTGCTTCTCTCCGAGTTAGGACGTTTATGGACCAGGAAAATTTCCAAATGACAGTTTGACCGGTTTTAAGTCAATTAAAAGCTGTGAAAAAGACCTAACATTTATTTCAGTTCGTCTTGGATGCATATTTTATGTGGTTGAAAATGAAATACTGTCAGCTTTTACAATGCATTCGGAATGTATTCAGACCCCTTGACTTTTTCAAAATGTTATGTTTCTAAAATGGATTAAATAAAAAAATGTCCCTCATCAATCTTCGCACAATACCACGTAATGAAAAAGTGAAAACATGTTGATAAAATGTTTGCAAATATATTAAAAATGAATAACCAAAATACCTCATTTACATACATTTTCAGACCCTTTACTATGAGACTCAAATTGAGCTCAGTTGCACCCTGTTTCCATTGATCATCCTTGAGATGTTTCTACAACTTGGGAGTCCGTCTGTGGTAAATTCAATTGATTGGACATGATTTGGAAAGACACACACCTGTCTATATCAGGTCCCACAGTTGACAGTGAATGTCAGAGCAAAAATCCAGCCATGGGGTCGAAGGAATTATCCATAGAGCTCCGAGACAGACAGGATTGTGTCGAGGCACAGATCTGGGGAAGGATAGCAGCACATGTCTGCAGCATTGAAGGTCCCCAAGAACACAGTGGCCTCCATCATTCTTAAATGGAAGTTTAGAACCACCAAGACTGTTCCTAGACCTGGCCGCTCTGCCAAACTGAGCAATTGGGGGAGAAGGGCCTTGGTCAGGGAGGTGACCAAGAATCCCATGGTCACTCTGACAGAGCTCCAGAGTACCTCTGTGGAGATGGGAGAACCTTCCAGAAGAACAACCATCTCTGCAGCACTCCATCAATCAGGCCTTTATTGTAGTGGCCAGATGGAAGCCACTCCTCAGTAAAAGGCACATGACAGCCCGTTTGTAGTTTGCCAATAGGACTTTCAGACCATGACAAACAAGATTCTCTTGTCTGATGAAACCAAGGATGATCTCTTTGGCCTGAATGCCAAGTGTCACTTCTGGAGGAAACCTGGCACCATCCGTATGAAACCTGGCACCATCCCTATGAAACATAGTATTTGCAGCATCATGCTGTGTGGATGTTTTTCAGCGGCATGGACTGGGAGACGAGTCTGGATCGAGTGAAAGTTGAACAGAGCAAAGTACAGAGAGAGCCTTGATGAAAATCTGCTCCAGAACGTTCAGGACCTCAAACTGGGGCAACTGTTCACCTTCCAACAGGACAACAACCATAAGCACACAGCCAAGACAATGCAGGAGTGGCTTCGGGACAAGTCTCTGAATGTCCTCGAGTGGCCAGAGCCCGGACTTAAACCCGATCGAACATCGCTGGCGAGACCTGTAAATAGCTGTGCAACGACACTCCTCATCCAACCTGACAGAGCTTGAGAGGATCTGCAGAGAAGAATGGGAGAAACTCCCCAAATACAGGTGTGCCAAGCTTTTAGTGTCTGTACTGAGTAAGGGGTCTGAATTATTTTGAACATTTTCTAGAAACCTGTTTTCAATTGGTCATTTCCCAGGGACATCAGATTGATGAGGGAAGATGTGTAGATTGAAAAAAACTATTTAATCAATTTTAGAATGAGGCTGTATGCAACAAAATGTGGAAAAAGTCAAGGGGTCTGAATACTTTCCGAATGCACTGTATATCACTGAAAGAAATTGCACGTTTAGGCCATTCTTCTTTTTTATTTGATTTATTATTCTTTTTTTTTCTACCTCTAGATTCCACCTTCTAGTTTCCTGGGTTATCGTTTGCATCCCGAATGACACCCTTTTCCCTATATAGTACACTACTTTTGACCAGTGCCTTATGTACAATTTGGGACGTAGGCATTGGACTTGGGTGTAAAACAATGCTGCTCTTTCTCACTCCCTTTTCTGAAACCGTACATTCAGACCGCTGGTCAGTAATCTAATTGACCATTGGTGGCCTCTGGCCCACTAGCTGAGAAAGAGGGAGAAATAGGGAGGAATAGAGAGAGCTAGAAAGAGAATGAGGGTGAGGGAGAGAAAAGGAGGAAGAAAGCAAGGGAGCTTGAACTTTCCATTGACTAGTGGCCCTGCAGTGAACAGAACAGAGCTGTATTGTGTGTCTGGGTCTCAGTAGAACACAGCCTCTTTAGCTGTGGTTCTGTACTGTTCAAAAGCATATGAGCCTCAGGCCACATTGGACCCTGGCCAGCCACAAGGTCGCCCGGCCAGGCTGGAGGATACAGCACTTGTACAGGGATAGAGCCATAGAAATATAATTCATTGATCATTTATTACATGGGTTTCTATTTTTGTGAGTAGAGCTCCACTAACAGAAAGGGTATGTCAAATGGAGAGAAGAGGGCATGAACCACCGCCATCTCTGAGACCCAAACTCAACGGCCTGCATTGGAGAAATAAGGTAACAAGCCACTTCCTCTCTCGCCGCTTCTGAGAATGGTGCATGGGATATGATAGGATGTGAATCATGGTTCAGTTTCGTGAGCAGTAGAGCTATTTCGGCGTAAAGGAGCACATTCACTTTCACAGGGAACAATCGTGGCAAAAGTATTATGGTAGCAGAAAGGTTTGTGTGGGAAACAATTCTCCTACATGTCAGAGACACAGAGTATTGGCAACCCACATCACCAGCCACTCTAATGCTGTGTACTCTATGGGCCCTGGCCAAAGTAGTGCACTATAAAGGGAATGGGTTCCATTTGGGATGCTGTCACAGTATCTAGATACTGTAGCTTGTTTCTGGATGAAGACTTTGCACTTCACCCAATCTACAGACCGTTGGGCCAGTAAACGAAAGGTTGCTGGTTCTAATCCCCAAACCAACTAGGTGAAAAATCTGTCAATATGCCCTTGAGCAAGGCACTCAAACCTAATTGCTCCTATAAGTCGCTCTGGATAAGTGTGTCTACTAAAATGACCAAAAGAATGTGTGTGTGCGTGTCACCCTCTGATGAGTAGGCTTCAATCTGGTTTGAATAGAGGCTGGCAGGTTGCTGTCCTGCTTAGTTCAATCCACAGTCATATTTTCAGAGGAGGTGTGTGGGTGTTTCCCTCTCTCAGATAAGCAGGCCTTCCAATAACATTGACCTGATACGTCTGCTTCGAGTAGAATTTCCCTGAATAAAGGCTGCTGGTGCTCTCCTTCCTATTAATTTAAAGAACCACTTGGTATTTAAAGACCCACTTGTCTTACCCTAATCAGCCTTGCAGGATGGTTTTAATGATCTAGTGGATGAATTCAGGTCTAGGGCTTTAAAGGTAATCACCCCATTAGGCTAAATTAAGACATCTTTCTTTGTCTGTGTGTTGGACAGACTGGAGCTGGCACTAAGTCTCTGGAAGTGAGTGAGCCCCCAATCCCTGGGTTATATCTTCAGCTCCGGCCCCTTTGTTTAGCTTGTTTTCTAAGAAACTTGAATTAGCCTAGGTCCTTTAGTAATCACAGTATTAGACCTACTACAAAGGTATAAGAGCATTGTTACCCAACTGTGCCATGTTGCCATTTTACTGCAGGGCTCAACATTAACATTTGTCTGCTTGTCTGGGACAGGAAAATAAAATTGTCGGGCAAGCAGAATATAGATTAAATTGGAAAAAAAAAGAAAAAAAATCACTATCAAATAATTACCCTGATCAGAAATTGGTTAAGAGTGTCCTTTGCATGTGATGTTTTGCGCACCGTTCTCACAATTTCTGCAGCGCACATCGGACTAGAATTGTATTGCATTGACCGGCACGAGTGGTCTTTTTCAATCACCAGGGGCTGGTTGCACCATTTGGTCATACGCCTATCTTTGAGTGTTAATCATGAAAAGGCAGTGAAAATAATAGCAATCTATATTTTCAAAAGCATGTGTGTCTCATGTTCATATCCACTCGTTGGAGTGGCATATTCGTGAGTCAATAGCTAATAGCCTACACTTGATTTAGGCTATATTAGCAAGCATGTTTCTGATCAGTGATAGCTAATTTATTCATCTATCACCTCCATTTATTTTCCCATCCAGAGATCAATATACCAAATATACAGACAGATTCAGACTAATCAATCAATGTGATTTTGTTCATTAGACATGTCATGGGCTTTTGGTTGGGAGTAGGTTACTATGCGAGTGAAGAAAAAAATAATCCACTTGTTCAGATGAGCAAACTACACTAAAGATGATCACCTCAATTTAGCTAACATTTTCCGAACATAATTGGAACCAAATATCCAAACAGAGATTTAGTGAAAATCAAAATCTGACATTGATTTATCAAGATGAATCCCCACGCTTCTCTCAAAGCTGCACGATGGCGCTGTCCCAATCAAAACGGTGCTGAAATGATCTTCTATTCCACATGAGGCTATCCCTTTAATTTATAAAAGTTTGAGTGACTTTAGGAGTTTCAGAAAGCAACAATTTGATACAGGGCCTTCAGAAAGTATTCGTACCTCTTGACTGATTCCACATTCATTTTGTGTTATGTTACATCCTGAATTTCTCTCACCCATCTACACACAATATCCCATAATGACAAATTGTGGTACATTTTTGTTGTTGTTGAAAATTAAGTACAGAAATATCTAATCTACATAAGTATTCACACCCCTGAGTCAATACTTTGTAGAAGCACCTTTTGGCGGCGATTACAGCTTTGAGTCGTCTTTGGTCCAGTATGCCTGTATCAGCTATATGCACATCTGGATTTGGGGACGTTTCCCCATTCTTCCTTGCAGATTTTCTTAAGCTCTGTTAAGTCTTTCCACAGATTTAAAATGAGATTCAAGTCTGGGGTTTGGCTGGGCCACTCAAGGACTTTCACCTTCTTGTTCTGAAACAATTCCAGCTTTGCTTTGGCTGTATGCCTGGGGTTATTGTCCTTTTGGAACATAAATCTTCGCCCCAGTCTAAAAATCAGGTTCTCATGAAGGATTTGCCTGTATTTGGCTCCATTCATTGTTCCCTCTATCCTTACCTGTCTCCTAGTCCCTGCCACTGAAAAGCATCCCCATAGCATGATGATGCGGCCACAAGGTTGGTGTTAGACGTGTGACGAGCTGTGCTTGGTTTTCTCCAGACATAGCTCTTTGCATTCAGGCCAAAGAGTTACATCAGAGCACAGAATATTTTGCCTTATGCTCTGAGTCTTTCACGTGGCTTTTTGCACACTCCAGTTGTGCTGTCATGTGCGTTTTTCTCAGGAGTGGCTTCTGTCTGGCCACTCTCCCATAAAGCCCAGATTGGTGAAGTGCTGTATGACTGTGCCACTATCAGGTATGAAGGTAAGACCCAGATGCAGACCACGTTGAATAAACAATAGTTTAATATTCCAACAGGGGTAGGCAATAGACAGGTCAAGGCAGGCAGGGGTCAGTAAACCAGAGGTGGGGCAACTGTACCGGGCGGCAGGCAGGGTCAGGGTAAGGCAGAGGTCAGTAATCCAGAGGGGGGCAAAGGGACAGGTCGGCAGGTAGGCTCAGGGTCAGGCAGAGTGGTCAGGCAGGCGGGCTCGGAGTCAGGACCGGCAAGGATAAAAACCAGGAGGGCGAGAACAGAGAGACTGGAAAAAGCAGGAGCTGATACACAAAACACTGGTTGACTTGAAAAAAACAGATGAATTGGCAACAGACGAACAGAGAACACAGGTATAAATACACAGGGGATAATGGGGAAGACGGGCGACACCTGGAGGGGGGTGGAGACAATCACAAAGACAGGTGAAACAGATCAGGGTGTGACGGCCACATTGAAAGTCACTGAGCTCTTCAGTAAGGCCATTCTACTGCAAATGTTTGTATATGGAGATTGCATGGCTGTGTGCTTGATCTTATACACCTGTCAGCAACGGATGTGTCTGAAGTAGCTGAATTCACTCATTTATAGGGGTGTCCACATACTTGTGTACATATAGTGTGTTTCTGCATTTCATTTTCAATAAATTTGCTTGTTTTCAATTTGCCATTACGAGGCATTGACAACACAACAAAATATACAATAAGTCAAGGGGTATGAATTGCATTAACCTACCTTATTCCAATATTTTCGTCATTCAGTGATGTTCATTCCCACAGAATATTTTTTAGCCTTACAAGGTTATAGATAAACATGTTTTAGTTAGTTACCTGGCTTTTAAGTAGCCTACCGTAGCCATTTCATAAAAGATTAGTTGAATGAGGGAATTGTTTTATAAAGACATACAAATGATTTGGTAGTAATTGTAATATTGCAATATTTTATAGATTACTATGGGTGGCCAACTATCCCCCAGGAGAGCCTTAAAGGTGCAGTGTTGTATTTTGAGACAGGTTTGAATATGCAAAGAGGCAGTGTGTAGCCTACATTTTTGGTAGATTTTGTATCTAATAATAGTTGTGCATTTTATTTTGTAAATTGGTTTCTTTGCATTATACAATGGTGTAAAAATGGTGATGGACCATATTTTTTGTTGGCCATGTTGCTTACATGTCCGAATGTCATTCCCTGCAGTTTAGTCAGGTGTGGTGCCAGTTACCTGTGCCAGGTAGGGAAGTTGGTCACTGGTTGGAATTACGAGTAAGGACAGCTGGGTGATATGGGATCTTGAATGTTGCCAGTAAAACGGAGGGAGGGGAAGGTACCTGCCAAATCCCACATCAAAGGGGTTTGTCATTTAGTCCTGAGCAGGTTTCACATGCTTGGGGTGTCCTGTAGGGGCTTGTCTGTCTTGCCTGTCGCCCCTGTGTCTCTCTGCTGTCCCCTTTGAGGGTGTGTGTATACCATTTGTATGGGTGGCCCCAGTGGGAATTGAATCCATGATCCTGCCGTTGCAAGCGCCATGCTCTACCAACAGACTTGTCCCCCAAGTTTCCCACTGTTCTTCATATTACAGATGCTTCTAGCCTTAGTTCTCGATTATAGGCCACAAGAAGGTTTCATTTCCTGGTGTCCAGGCAAATGTTCCATGGATGTCTGATGTTGATAGAGGCAAATGTTATGGATGTCTGTGTGTGGGTGGGTGTGTGTGGGTGGGTGGGTGGGGGGGATTTGTGTGTGGAGAGGTTTTGTGTGTGTCAAGAGATGGTGTGTGTCGAGAGAGAGGATCTGTAGAAATATGTTTGTGTGAGGGTCTGTTTAATGTCACAGTTCAGGTTGTTCAGTGCATCTGGGTCAGGGTCATGGGAATAGGATTGTAGGCCATCTATCCATCCCCTGACCTAAAAGCCCACTACACTGGTTTTGCTTTTCTGTTTTACTGCCAGAATACTTTGCTAACGTTAGCCTGGACTATAACACATTTAGCATTTACCAAGTTATTTTCCCTGAGATATTGGCTGATAATGTAATATTTCCCAAATATTCATTGTCATTTCCCTTCCAGAACAGATCAAGAACATCTGTTCACCCCCTGACCACTCACAGAGCTCATATTCCTCCAGCCAGGGCCTTCAAAGTGAGTGTGTTGCTTTCAAAGTAGCCTACAGTATAGTATGCCTGTTTTCTTTCTCAGACAGTTTTTGTCAGACAGTTAGCTAAATGAGCTGTGCTGTGGTAAATCTGTTTGTGTTTAATTATTTATTTATTTGTATTTATTTTACCAGGTAGGCAAGTTGAGAACAAGTTCTCATTTACAATTGCGACCTGGCCAAGATAAAGCAGAGCAGTTCGACAGATACAACAAAGGCAAAAACCCAGCCCTAGAACAACCCTTTCCCTCCAACTCATAACTCCATGGCAGCTCTGCTTATGTCTTCTCAGCAACTTTGTACAAGCATTTCACTACACCCGCAATAACATCTGTGAAATATGTGTATGAGACCAATAACATTTGATTTGATTTGAAAACCTGGAAAAATGAATCCCAGATTGTAGTTTTAAAGGGTTACCAATCCAGTAGCTAGGCTTATCCCGCCATGGATGAACTTTTCCCATGCACTCACTACTCAGAGAATTTCTCCCACTACCACCAACACTAGAGCCGTGATGATCTTGGAAGCACTGTTCATGACACAAATTGTTCACACCCCTCTTGTTGGTGGAGGGAACATTTTGCAGGTTTAAATCTTATTTGCTGTAATTCTATACATTTGGTCATGGATACAGAGACAATTTTGCAGTTAAAGCTCATTTTCTTGCAATTCTTTACATTTTGCCATGTCTAATGTGTATTCATGTGATATTTGAGTGACTCAAACATTACATACAAATCTTTGGGCTAAAAAAAAATTAGCTGACAAGGGAGGTGACCAACAACCTGATGGTCACTCTGACAGAGCTCTAGAGTTCCTCTGTGGAGATGCGAGAATCTTCCAGAAGGACATCCATATCTGCAGCACTCCAAAAATTAGGCCTTCATGGTAGAGTGGCCAGACGGAAGCCACTCCTCAGTAAAAGGCACATGACAGCCCACTTGGAGTTTGCCAAAAGGCACCTAAATACTCTCAGACCATAATAAACTAAATTCTCTGGTCTGATGAAACGAAGATTGAACTCTTTGGCCTGAATGCCAAGGATCACATCTGGAGGAAACCTGTCACCATCCCTATGTTGAAGCATCATGGTGTGGGGATGTTTTTCAGCGGCAGGGACTGGGAGGACTATTCAGGATCGAGGTAAAAATAAACAGAGAGCTCCTTGATGAAAACCTGCTTCAGAGCGCTCAGGACCTCAAACTGGGGCGAAGGTTCACCTTCCAACAGGACAATGACCCTAAGTACACAGCCAAGACAATGCAGGAGTGGCTTCGGGACAAGTCTCTGAATGTCCTCGAGTGGCCCAGGAAAAACCCAGACTTGAACCCGATCGAACATCTCTGCAGAGACCTGTAAAATAGCTATGCTGCAACGCTCCCCATCAAACCTGACAGAGCCTGAGAGGATCTGCAGAGATGAATGGGAGAAACTCCCCAAATACAGGTGTACCGAGCTTGTAGCATCATCATACCTTTAACCGATGCCAAAGGTGCTTCAACAAAGAACCGTGTAAAGGGTCTGAATACTTACAGTGCCTTGCGAAAGTATTCGGCCCCCTTGAACTTTGCGACCTTTTGCCACATTTCAGGCTTCAAACATAAAGATATAAAACTGTATTTTTTTGTGAAGAATCAACAACAAGTGGGACACAATCATGAAGTGGAATGACATTTATTGGATATTTCAAACTTTTTAACAAATCAAAAACTGAAAAATTGGGCGTGCAAAATTATTCAATCCCATTAGTTTTCTTTGTAGCCTCGTATGAATGTTGCGGTTGCGCACATTTGTAAGGAATGGGGTGAGTTTATGTTACATCGTACGAAAAACATCAGAGTAATCTTAAATAGGCACATAATTCATGTTCAAATTCACAACATAACATACATAGGCATTTCATCATTAAGTCCTTTAGGAAATAATGTTGGGAGGGTGAACATCCAAAAATATACTCTTTTACTCAGACTATTATTCATATTTTTTATTTGATTTATTTTTATTTCACCTTTATTTCACCAGATAGGTTAGTTGAGAACAAGTTCTCATTTGCATCTGCGACCTGGCCAAGATAAAGCGTAGCAATTTGACACATACAACAACACAGAGTTACACATGGAATAAACAAAACATACAGTCAATAATACAGTAGCACAAAAGAAAACAAATAGTCTATATACAGTGAGTGCAAATGAGGTAAGTTAAGGACATAAATAGGCCATGGTGGTGAAGTAATTACAATATAGCAATTAAACACTGGAATGGTAGATCGGCAGAAGATGAATGTGCAGGTAGAGATACTGGGGTGCAAAGGAAGAAAATAAATACATACCACTATGGGGATGAGGTAGGTAGATAGATGGGCTGTTTACAGATGGGCTACGTACAGGTGCAGTGATCTGTAAGCTGCTCTGACAGCTGGTGCTTAAAGCCAGTGAGGGAGATGTGAGTCTCCAGCTTCAGAGATTTTTGCAATTCGTTCTAGTCATGGGCAGCAGAGAACTGGAAGGAAAGACGACCAAAGGAGGAATTGGCTTTGGGGGTGACCAGTGAGATGGACCTACTGGAGCGCGTGCTACGAGTGGGTGCTGCTCTGGTGACCAGTGAGCTGAGATAAGGCGGGGCTTTACCTAGCAGAGACTTGTAGATAACCTGTAGCCAGTGGGTTTGGCGATGAGTATGAAGCGAGGGCCAACCAACGAGAGCGTACAGGTCGCAATGGTGGGTAGTGTATAGGGCTTTGGTGACAAAACGGATGGCACTGTGACAGACTGCATCCAATTTGTCGAGAAGAGTGTTGGACGCTATTTTAGTCAAGGATCAGTAGGATGGTCAGTTTTACAAGGGTATGTTTGGCAGCATTTATTTTAATTTAATTTTACCTTTATTTAACTAGGCAAGTCAGTTAAGAACAAATTCTTATTTTCAATAACTGCCTAGGAACAGTGGGTTAACTGCCTGTTCTCAGGGGCAGAACGACAGATTTGTACCTTGTACCTTCGTCAACTTGTCAATAATTAGATACAGTTGAATTCGGTAGTTTACATATACTTAGGTTGGAGTCATTATTAGGTTGGAGACAGATTATTTCACTTATAATTCACTGTATCACAATACCATTGGGTCAAAAGTCAAGGGGTCTGAATATTTTCCGAATGCACTGTATACCCTGATATATAGGCTATACGAATGATGCATTAATATATGAATTAACTTCAAACTTACATATCTCTGTCTTCAATGTTCCCGTGCGCAATTCATGCATCTCCGATGGCTACTCCACTGGCCTATCTCTTTCTCCTCTATAGCTTTTAAACAAGTAGCCTATATAGACAATGAATAGCAATATAGTTTGAAATATTTATTTCGAGCAATTTTTTAAAAGTAATATGGCTAGGGTGTCACGTTCTGACCTTAGTTCTTTTGTTATGTCTTTGTTTTAGTATGGTCAAGGGTGGCGTGAGTTGGGTCGGTTGTCTATGTTAGTTTTTCTATGATTTGCTATTTCTGTGTTTGGCCTGGTATGGTTCTCAATCAGAGGCAGCTGTCAATCATTGTCCCTGATTGAGAACCATATTTAGGTAGCCTGTTTTCTATTGTGTTTCGTGGGTGATTATTTTCTGTTTTCTGTTGTGTGTCTGCACCAGCCAGAACTGTTTTCGGTCGATCTCTTTGTTAATTTTGTTATTTCCGTGTTTATTTGATAAATCAAATCAAATCAAATCTTATTTGTCACATACACATGGTTAGCAGATGTTAATGTGAGTGTAGCGAAATGCTTGTGCTTCTAGTTCCGACAATGCAGTAATAACCAACAAGTAATCTAACTAACAATTCCAAAACTACTGTCTTATACACAGTGTAAGGGGATAAAGAATATGTACATAAGGATATATGAATGAGTGATGGTACAGAGCAGCATAGGCAAGATACAGTAGATGGTATCGAGTACAGTATATACATATGAGACGAGTATGTAAACAAAGTGGCATAGTTAAAGTGGCTAGTGATACATGTATTACATAAGGATACAGTCGATGATATAGAGTACAGTATATACGTATGCATATGAGATGAATAATGTAGGGTAAGTAACATTATATAAGGTAGCATTGTTTAAAGTGGCTAGTGATATATTTACATCATTTCCCATCAATTCCCATTATTAAAGTGGCTGGAGTTGAGTCAGTGTCAGTGTGTTGGCAGCAGCCACTCAATGTTAGTGGTGGCTGTTTAACAGTCTGATGGCCTTGAGATAGAAGCTGTTTTTCAGTCTCTCGGTCCCAGCTTTGATGCACCTG
This sequence comes from Oncorhynchus tshawytscha, assembly GCF_018296145.1. Lineage (NCBI taxonomy): Eukaryota > Metazoa > Chordata > Actinopteri > Salmoniformes > Salmonidae > Oncorhynchus > Oncorhynchus tshawytscha. Next base: position 1,618,177 of record NC_056457.1, on the reverse strand, counting down.
TACTGACCTCGCCTTCTGGATGATAGCGGGGTGAACAGGCAGTGGCTCGGGTGGTTGATGTCCTTGATGATCTTTATGGCCTTCCTGTAACATCGGGTGGTGTAGGTGTCCTGGAGGGCAGGTAGTTTGCCCCGGTGATGCGTTGTGCAGACCTCACTACCCTCTGGAGAGCCTTACGGTTGAGGGCGGAGCAGTTGCCGTACCAGGCGGTGATACAGCCCGCCAGGATGCTCTCAATTGTGCATCTGTAGAAGTTTGTGAGTGCTTTTGGTGACAAGCCGAATTTCTTCAGCCTCCTGAGGTTGAAGAGGCGCTGCTGCGCCTTCTTCACGATGCTGTCTGTGTGAGTGGACCAATTCAGTTTGTCTGTGATGTGTATGCCGAGGAACTTAAAACTTGCTACCCTCTCCACTACTGTTCCATTGATGTGGATAGGGGGGTGTTCCCTCTGCTGTTTCCTGAAGTCCACAATCATCTCCTTAGTTTTGTTGACGTTGAGTGTGAGGTTATTTAAATATGGACACATACCACGCTGCACCTTGGTCCTCCTCTTCTTCCACCAACGACGGCCGTTACATAGGGCTATTCCAGGAGAGAAGCATTGATCGATCCTCTTGCTTTCTGAATGGCTATAAAATGGGGCACAGCTTTGGCAATGAACTGGCTCGGTAGTTTGAATGACAAGAGTGACGTGTATCCTAGCTCTGGTGTAATTTGATTCCATTGGATAAATTGATACCTTGCTGCACTGATGCATTCCAAATGTAAAAAACAGGCATAGAGAATAGTATAAATTAATTCACACAACAAACCCACAGACCTGTTAGTGGCAGTGTCTCAGATAAATATGCATGTTGATCAACAAAACAATATTTTGCAATTGGTGTGAAAGGTGTCATAAACAAGACAGGTGCTCAAATTTTCTATTTTTCTTTGTTTCTAAAAAATAAATATTTGACTTGGTGAGAAAGGGCCTTTACTGAAAATAGGCCTTTTACCAGGAGCATTTGATTCTTATTAGAGTCCAGACAGGCTACTTTAGGAACTTTTCTGAATGGACATACTGGCCTGCAGAGAAAACATGTGAACTCATACACACACACACCGGTAAAAGGACCCGTCAATCATAGCCACCAGAATATATTAGACACAAGCAAATATTTCTCCTCTCCTTAAATGTATAAAAAACCTAGGCCTACCTTAGGCTTTCTGAAACAAGGAGCAGCAAAGTTTCATCATGTTATAAAGAGTCCATGATACCCAACTGCGCGTTTTATCTTTTTGAATGTCCGGCTGTCCAGTCTTCAGTCAGCTCAGCTGTTTGTTCCACAACACAAAATTTGGTTCGTTTTTCCTCCTCTCCTCTTTCCTCCTCTCATCTCTCCTTATATCGGCTGTCTGATATAAACCAGGATTACTTTTACTTTGCTACTTTTGGGTTAAGTTTGTTGACTATAACTGCCAAAATAATAAAATCACTGAAATGTAAATGAGGGATACAATGTATATTGAAAGCATGCCCTATTAAGACACTTTATGTTGGTGTTTCCTTTATTTCGGCAGTTACCTCTAGATATTTCTTTATTAAAATAGTTATGGCGGTTATTTCATTTTCATGATGGTCTTCACCCATAATGATCGATTATATGGTTATACAAAAATCATCACAGCCCTAGAGAAATTTGCCAGTGTGTAAGGCTTATTATGTGAATCTCTTCCGCGTGGCAGGCTTATTTGGGTCAGTTGTAGCGATTAACAGGGAGGGGTGTGAGGAAGATGACAGGTCCTGTTGCTCAGTGCTCACTCATTTGTTTTGGGTTTCACAGACAATGTTTTTTTTATTGCAATAGGACACACACACAGTGCTGGAAAATTACCCAATTGTCTTACTAGAGTAAAAGTGAAGAAAATTACTCAAAGTGAAAGTCACCCAGTAAAATACTACTTGAGTAAAAGTCCAAAAGTATTTGGTTTTAAATATACTTAAGTATCAAAAGTAGTCAAAAGTTTGACCAGGGATGTCCTCTTGATGTGTTTGATTTGTACCATTTTCCTGTCCTGCTAAGCATTTGTAATGAGTACTCTTGGGTGTCAGGGAAAATGAATGGGGTAAAAAGTACAGTATTATCTTTAGGAATGTGGTGGAGTAAAAGTTATCCAAAACATAAATGGTAAAGTACAGATGCCCCCAAAAACTACTTAAGTAGTACTTTAAAGTATTTTTACTTAAGTACTTTACCCCACTGGACACACACACACACCGTGCAGACTGCTGTGTACCCAGTTTCATAAACAACTTTGTGGGAATCTATGCGGGAGCATGACATCGTTTGCTAGCAATGTTCTCTATAACAAAGTAAAGGAACTAACTAACAGTTGTCCTGAATTTTTTCAAAGGAAACTCCGAGCAACTAGTTAATGTCATTTGAATATTTGTTTCAGCCAGTGGCACATATGCTCAATTATGTGGAAACTGGAAAGTCCCTTGATGTCCATTTTCAGGCAGAGAGAACGATACAGTTACCTTATTCACATCCTGTGTGGTGTGTACACACTGTGTAATGGGATAACTAGTGGAGGGCCCGGGTGCATAGACCCGGGCCCTCCTTCCCCCCTACTGCCCCCCTCCTGCCCCCGTACTGGTCCTAGTAAATTAAAGCTATTGTCCCGGCCTGGCACCCTTTCTCTATCTTTGGCCCCTGGCTGCCCAGTAATCAGTAAGTAATGATGAATCCTCAGCAGGGCCATGGCCAGTTCTCTCTCCCTCACAGCAAGCCTGTGGAATGTGTTAATTGGTCCTGCTTGGAAATCTTTCAGAGGTTTGTTGCTGAATGAAACTTGTTAATTCATGACCAACTCTGCATCTTCTCTCTTAGGTCGTGTCTACACTTGACACTTACATGCAACATCTGCTATCAGAATACGAAGATCGCATTGAAAAGACAGGTCTAGACGCACAAAAATCGTTTTGTGGTCAGATTGTGTTCAGATCTGGCTTACCATTTCAGGAGGTGGTCAGGGATGCATTGTGTATGAATTTCTCCTTAGTCTGGACGCAACCAGGCTGCCGAAAGCGCGTACAGTGGGAGACGTCATCAGTACTCTTCTCTCAATTCTCCAGAAAACACATTCCTAGTGTGTGAGGAGCGTGTTTGTTGGCCTCATAATAATTAGAAAAACACTTTTTTGTTTGGCTAGAGTTATGCTAACCCGTTTGCAATCCTTTAGCGTTGCTTGCTGGCTAGCTACAGAGGTTAGCTGGCTTGTTAGCTATAGTAGTTAGCTACTGCCGTCAGTAGTTGTTGTGTTTTCATATTTAGCCTATTCCACCGTTTGTAGAATGCATATTGAATATAGCGCGGGTAAAGGAATCCGGACACACGGTAGACACATTTAATATAGGTGTAGATGCATGACTCATTCGTAATTCCATGATCAGAATACTAAAGCTGCATAAACTGTCAAGTCTAGACACAGCCTTGCTATTAGCCTACAACCTGTCTTGTTAACATCTTGTCACTCAGAGCCCTAAGTACAGCCTGTCAGCTGATGTTTAGCAACAACCCTTAGTCATAGGCCGACTACAGTCAGTATCTCTAAGCCAAAGCAACAGGAAGATGCTGTGCTGCCTGCAGGTCATTTTATTGAGTTGCTCTGGTACGCAACTGGAATGTCACACTAAAGGAAGACTTGTTTATCTGGAGAAGCTATCACCTCTGTGGAACTAGGCCTACCCTAACTGAAAAATCTTACCTGTTGTCATCACACAAAAGACAGTTATTTTTTAAAATATGTTTTTATTATTATATATTTGTTTACCCCTTATTCTCCCCAATTTTGTGATGTCCAATTGATAGTTACAGTCTTGTCTCATCGCTGCAACTCCTGTACGGACTCGGGAGAGGTGAAGGTCGAGAGCCATGTGTCCTCCGAAACACACCCCTGCCAAGCCGCACTGCTTATTGACAGACTGCTCGCTTAACCTAGAAGCCAGCCGCACCAATGTATCGGAGGAAACACCGTACAACTGGCGACCGAAGTCACACACAAGACAGTTCATGTGGTGCAGTGTGGCTTCTTGTTTGATATTGAATTTCTATCGCCACCACTCTATCCGCCTCTTTCTTTCTCAATTGTCTTTTCAATTGTCCAGGTCCCGCCCCTTGGACCTTGTCCTCTAAGGCATTTTGAGAAGGAGGACACAAGGAATTAAGGAAAAACAATTGAGAAAGAGCCAGGAAAGGGTTTTGGTTTTGGCTCTTTTTCCTCATTTCTCCTCCTAAGTCAGAACCAATATCCTAGAGGCCTATAATTGATAACTTGGTCCTAAGTACCATATTACGTATGGGGAATCATTATTATGGCATGACAGGGCACTTTTCAGGGGGCTCCTTTTCCACTTGTCAAAGTTAAAGGTAAATGAAAATAGTCTGGAAGGCCAAGGAAAAGTTATGATTATGTTATTATGAGAAGCACTAGAAGAAATACCCTGGCCTTGACATTCTAACACATTGGGAAAAGGAGTGTGGAGAGGACTGAAACAGGATTATCCTCCAGCTCTGATTGCAGTTGACACTAAAATGTGTGTGTGTTTGCGTGCGTGTGTGTGTGAAAGAGAGACACCACTGGCTATTAGAGTAATGTTATATGACTAAATGAACACAATGCAGTAACCCCTGGCTTAATGGGAAGACAGGCTAATGATTTTATTATGACTGCCTTGTGAAGATTCCCCACAAGGACACAGAAGGGCTGTGATTCTGAAGGAAACTTGACAAGAAGAGAACTATTCTCATAATGGAACACACGCACCCTCTCAAGTCTCAACCAACAACACACAAAACTCTACTAAGTGTGAACCTTTAGACTTTGCTTACCCAAACACGTGTGTGTGTGTGTCCTCTGCCCTCTTACCAGTACTTTTAATTTGGGCGCTGCTGAACCCTACCACCCTCTTATTTTCCACTGAGGTGTTCTACAGGGCCAGGGCATTTTGGCAGAGCAACAAACAAACATGCACGTACGCACGCACACACACAGGCGCACACATGCGCAGGTGGCGACATCACGGACACCGACATCTTACTCCTGGACAAGCTACACACCTTCTTCGCCTGCTTTGAGGATAACACTGTGCCAACGATGCGTCCCGCTCCCAAGGACTGTGGGCTCTTGTTCTCTGTGGCTGATGTGAGTAAGACATTTAAGCGTGTTAACCCTCGCAATGCTGCCGGCCCAGACGGCATCCCTAGCCGGGTCTTCAGAGCTTGCGCAGACCAGCTGGCTGGAATGTTTACGGACATATTCAATCTCTCCCTATCCCAGTCTGCTGTCCTCACTTGCTTCAAGATGTCCACCATTGTTCCTGTATCCACGAAAGCAAAGGCAACTGAACTAAATGACTATTGCCCCGTAGTACTCACTTCTGTCATCATGAAGTGCTTTGAGAGGCTAGTTAAGGATCATATCACCTCTAACCTACCTGGCACCCTAGACCCACTTTAATTTGCATACCGCCCCAATATATCCACAGACGATGCCATTACCATCACACTGCACACTGCCCTATCCCATCTGTTCAAGAGGAATACCCATGTAAGAATGCTGATCGTTGACTATAGCTCATCCTTCAACGCCGTAGTACCCTCCAAGTTCTTCATTAAGCTCGGGGCCCTGGTCTGAACCCGGCCCTGTGTAACTGGGTCCTGGACTTCCTGATGGGCCACCCCCAGGTGGTGAAGGTAGGAAACAACACCTCCACTTCACTGATCCTCAACACATGGGTTCCACAAGGGTGCATGCTCAGCCCCCTCCTGTACTCCCTGTTTACCCATGACTACGTGGCCACGCACGCCTCCAACTCAATCATCAAGTTTGCAGACGCAAACAATCGCAATAACATCTGCTAAATGTGTGTATGTGACCAATAAAATTTGAAATGCAGGCTAAGGCATCTTGGCAGATGACGTAGGATCAGATGAGCATTGGAGAGCTCAAATCCTGTCAGGTTATGCCTGCTAGGCTATGAACTCTCAATCTCTCGACTGAATTGTCAATCTCTCGACTGCATGGTGCAAAATCAGAGAATATTAACATATTGTGGGGTGGATAAATATGTATTTGTGTAATGTCTGTTGGTTTGTGTTTTTTTGTTTGTTTGTCCTGTCACTCAAAGTATAAACTTGATCACAAAAAAAGGTTATAGTGGATTAAGGCTGACACCAGGAGTCTGAGATGTGATGTCTTTAATGTGTTTGGTTAACTGCTTAGAATGTGGATGGAAGGACACTTGACTTGAACTGCACCTTTCTGTAGAAACACTAGTTAAGGATGTGATTAGTGTTGTCAACTTGTCACTTTTGATGCAGGTCTTATGTCACAGATTCAGTAGTAGAACTTTACACATGGTGTTGTTAGCTAGTTATACAGTAGCTGAGCATGTGCAATGTCTAGGCCTAGCCAGTCTGTCATTATTATGGTTTGTCTCCCTCCCCCCATCCACAGAGGTGTTCTGCAGCAGCAACTGCAGCAACAACAGTGACTCAGATACAAAGAGTGCTTCCCAAAAATCACACTATCTCCGATATTAGGCACTACTATTGACTATGGTCCCTGGTTAAAAGTAGTGCACTAAATAGTGAATATGGTCCCATTTGGGATGCAGAGAAGTTGAATTGAAAAAGGGTCTGGAGCAGTGGCTGGCTAGGGAGTAGGTTGACTTGATGGATGTGAAGCTCTTTTACTAATCAATTTGGGCTGAGTACACACACACACACACACACACACACACACACACACACACACACACACACACACACACACACACACACACACACACACACACACACACACACACACACACACAGTACATCAGTAGTGTTGTCATAAACAGAGGACTCCACTCATAGCTGGCAGCTTGATTGGCAGTGTGTTGCTATCTAGCCTATATGTTCATCGTTGTTATGCTGGTGAGGTTGTGTCTCTGTTTGACAATGAGAGTGTGGCCTGTGTGTGTGTGTGTTCAAAATAAGACCATACCATATCTATACAGATATTCTAGTCTTATTTGGAGTTTGACATTGTGTGGCTGATGCCTTCGGTATCCGTTTACTATGTTGTGTTGGAGGAGTGATTCGATGTCCAGCTGTGGCCTATGGGATTCTTGTTCTTGGAATGCTCTTTACTGACGCTATCGCTGTTGACAGCTGCCTGCAATCTGTCCATCGTGCCCCTTCCCTTCCCTTCCATTACCTATTAATGATTACAACACACAGTCACAGACCTCCATTCACTAGAGACAGGACAGGTGTAGGGTTTCACCTGATGAGGTAATGGTGAATGACTCAACACTATTCTCCATGGAAAACAAATCCTTCACTGAATGTTGTTCATGAATATCTTGGATGTTTTTGCGTAAGTAGCCTAGGCTATTTCTCTGTGTTTGTGTGTGTGTGTGTGTGTGTGTTTGTTCGTCTCTGTCTGTGTCCACACCTTTGTGGCAATGCCGCTGTGTGAGCGACATTGCCACAGAGGTGTGATGTGTGTACAGTACTGCATACAGTGAAGGACATGTCCACATCTGTGTGTGACAGAGAGAGACATTGCCAGTGTCTGGTCCCAGCTGTTGCAGTGTTGCAGGACAGTATGGTGTCATGGCTGGGTCAGAGAGGGTCAGCTGTTGCCCCCTGTGAGATCAGATGTCCAAGGAGGAGGGGGAGTGCTGCATGCTGCAGGTCCTAGAGACTAGCCTGGTTAAACCAGACTGATTGATTGATTGTGAGGGGAATTTCACGGTAACGGAATTGGACTGAGTCTCAGCTAGGGCTGGGCGATATATCGAGTTAATTGAAACAGATTTTTTGTAGCGTGAATTTTCATATGCCTGAATCGCAAGTATTTCATTTTTTTTGTTTGTTGCATTTATGGCTTGTTCTCAAGTTGTCTCTTTGGTCTCTTCTCCCTTGCTCTTTCTGTGCTGTGCATTGTGCACCTTCCCACACACACACCAAGCCCTTCCCCTCCCCTGCCACTCAACATACACTGTAGATTGACTTTTGCGCTCTGATAAAAAGCAGTCCCAAACCAAACATGGTTTGGTCCAACAGAATCGCTCATATAAACACCAAAACACATCGAGACATTATTTTACTGTAATATAGGAAAACTTTACCTCTCTAATGATACCCTCTTTATGTCTTAACTCCTAAAATTGCTTGCAGAGCAGACAATACTAAACAGTATATTTGTATACACTTGTAATGAGCTTAAAAATATTTATATAAGGAATTGGCAATGTGCATGTTTTTATAGAGGTAGGTAGACCACTTGATTTCAACATCTTAACCAGCTGTTCGGTCATCAACTTGATTTCAACATCTTAACCAGCTGTTCGGTCATCAACTTGATTTCAACATCTTAACCAGCTGTTCGGTCATCAACTTGATTTCAACATCTAAACCAGCTGTTCGGTCATCAACTTGATTTCAACATCTAAACCAGCTGTTCGGTCATCAACTTGATTTCAACATCTAAACCAGCTGTTCGGTCATCGGATTTCAACATCTAAACCAGCTGTTCGGTCATCAACTTGATTTCAACATCTAAACCAGCTGTTCGGTCATCAACTTGATTTCAACATCTAAACCAGCTGTTCGGTCATCAACTTGATTTCAACATCTAAACCAGCTGTTCGGTCATCAACTTGATTTCAACATCTTAACCAGCTGTTTGGTCATCAACTTGATTTCAACATCTAAACCAGCTGTTCGGTCTTCAATGCGGTCTTCAATGCGGTTGCACTGAAAATGTGTTTTATTTTTCATCGCCGTCCAAAATGTGCAAATTCTTTTTCTCTATTCATCGCTTTTAAAACGTTTTATGCTCCCTGGCTGTCTCGTGGTTATTAGTGAGCTGGACAGTCAAGAAACAGTATGAATGTAAGTCCATAATCATTTCTACACAGTTTAAGGTATATTGAGTTTGTTCCCCTCCCCCCGCAAAATTAAATGTATATGTTTGACACCCCTGATCTCAACAAAGTGAGCAGGCTAGCATGCTGTTCAAACAGGTGGAAAGACCCAACAGTTTAAACAGGTGTGTTCATAACAGCTCAACTGTTCTACTAGCTAATATAGATCCAAGTTGGCTAGACTTAAAGTTGAAAGATTAAGCTGGCCACTCATTAGCAAGTGGGCTTGTGCTTGACAGATTGTTTATGAGGCCCATGCTCATTTTCTATAATGCATTAATCTGCTACAAGAGCTTGGTCATTATTAGTAGATGTGCATTGTGTATGGTTCTGGTTAAACACTTTTTTCAAAGAAAGACTTGAAACCCAGATCAGTGATTACTGCAAAAAGTCAAGTTAAACTAGTTTGATAAAATAATGTAATTATTAGTGGGTGTTCTGTGGCTTCTTTTTTGTTGTTGTTGCCTAACAGTGGAGGCTGGTGATTTGAACAATTGAGGAGGATGGAAGACCCACGGTATAGGCGCGGAACGCACGGAGATGTCAAAGTGTTTCAAAGGGTAATTATTTTAACCTAAAACATTTGATAAATACATTTATAGTACAATATTATGGGGAATGGGAATGAGAGGGCTACTTACACCGTTTGTGATAGGGATCACAGCAGTGATTGAATGAGGGTATGAGGCATGAGTTGAGGTGTTCAGAAACTTGACTTCAGTGCAGGACAGGATTTGACTGGGAAGACAAACAATAACACTACACAGTTATACAAAAGACCTAAGAATGAGTTAGTCCAAGCAAGGAGTAAAATCATTGATATGTAATAATGTGTTTGTGTTTGTGATTGTGTTTGTGTATGTGACTGTGATTAACTCTACGTACAGTAATGAGAGAAAATTTATAGGGGTGCTCACAGTGCTTGGAGAGGAAACATTCAATGCGCCAGTGGATGTGCGTGCCCATGAGACTTGGCTTCAGTTCATGTCAGGAGAGAGTTGACAATGGTGTGGAGGTGTCATCGCCTCTTAATCAGGGAACAGGAGGGGACTTAGCTGTAAATACAAATAGTAGATACATTCCATTACAGCTGTGCCATTGTAGGTTTGAACAACAAGTTTCTCCATGAAGTTAAACACAGACTGCGCATCTCACCCACTTGACACATCAAAGTATCCCAAGAAACGTTCCTGAATAAAGCCCTGATCATCCACATACCTGACGATAACTGACAACTGCAAGCAGACTGGTGGCACCAGAGGTCCCAGAGTGGTGGGGCAATTTTTACTTCCTGGGCCCAAGTTTTTCCTTTTCTGTTAACCCGGTTAGGTTAAAACTCTGGATCCTTTAAGGTATGGCAGTGATTAATATGTTGTAAAAAGGTTTTATAAGGGCTATAAGGGACCATATTTTTCTAATCAGGTCACATGGTTGAAAAAAAACTGGACAAAACTCTGTCAAACTGCAGCAACCTTATACTTGTTCATATTAATTATATTTAGACTAGATTAGGAGGGGGATTTCCTCTACCCAATAGAACTCACGGGGCTGAGCTTGTTTTATGCATGTTTGCATCATGCAGGCCTATGCAACTGTAGGCCTTGTAAAACATTAACTCACACCTGTCATCGCTATTACGTTGATTGATTGATTCCAGTTATTAGTTTTGGATTGGAAACGTATAGGCAGCTAAGCCAGCCCAATTTTGAATATAAACCAAATTTGATCACATTCATATTTTCTCCTCACAAATTGACTACAAATACATAACGTTACCAATTAGTTACCCTGACCAAATGGACAGTGCACATAGGCTGTATGCATCTGCTCTTATTAGTAGCCTACAATTGATCAGACTGAAAAATGGTATCTCTGCCTCACGTCATTTAGAATGGTGAAAAAATAAAGAGCATCTACAAATGATTACTAACCCAAATGTGTCTATAATAGATAAAAATACAAAATATGTTACAACTTCCACCGGTCTCCCTTACTAATAGTGAGTGTACAACTTCAAATCATTTCCCCCACTTTTCCCTACCAGCAAATGAAGGAAGTTCTGACAAGCGTTTGAGGATATTTGTCAACTAAAGTAAAGGACAGTCATTTTACGAGTAAAGTAGGAAGCCCAGGTTTCGATAGGCGAAATATGTCTTGAAAGGAGTGTGGATATTTGGCCTGGCAAAGCGGTTTTATACGCTGACAATGGGAGCTGATAATTGAAGTTTTTACTCCGCTGGTCTCGGCTGGTCCTCATTGTCCGAGAGCGAGTCAAGGCCGAGTAAAAATGTATTCAAATTCAAATCTAAATCAAATCAAATCAAATGTATTTATATAGCCCTTCGTACATCAGCTGATATCTCAAACACAGAGACTAGACCGAGACACTCAATATGTGACTGAGACTGGTCTCGAATACTACAACACTGCATGGTTGTCTCTGAAAAATGTACAAAATGTCAAATGTAATGATATTGAACTCAAAAGATGTCCAACGATTGAACAGGGCAATAGCTGAGTTTATCTGTCTGAATCAAGTGCTATTCTGTGACTTTTGTTGCCATGGTATCGTTTTGGTATCGAGTATCGTGATACTAAACCTGGTATTTCTGTATCATTAAAACACTACACATGGGCTATTATTTTAATGAGCTCCACCGCCAAGCAAGACTAAATTTGGTTCGTCCAGATCGTCTATGTTTCAGAAGTTTGGACATCAAAGTACAGCACAGTACAGTACCATAGAGCACAGTAAAATGAGCGTATAGATCAGTAGAGTACAGTACATTACTGATTGCTTGTATAGATTAATATATTTTTATATACAGTGCCTTGCGAAAGTATTCGGCCCCCTTGAACTTTGCGACCTTTTGCCACATTTCAGGCTTCAAACATAAAGATATAAACTGTATTTTTTGTGAAGAATCAACAACAAGTGGGACACAATCATGAAGTGGAACGACATTTATTGGATATTTCAAACTTTTTTAACAAATCAAAAACTGAAAAATTGGGCGTGCAAAATTATTCAGCCCCTTTACTTTCAGTGCAGCAAACTCTCTCCAGAAGTTCAGTGAGGATCTCTGAATGATCCAATGTTGACCTAAATGACTAATGATGATAAATACAATCCACCTGTGTGTAATCAAGTCTCTGTATAAATGCACCTGCACTGTGATAGTCTCAGAGGTCCGTTAAAAGCGCAGAGAGCATCATGAAGAACAAGGAACACACCAGGCAGGTCCGAGATACTATTGTGAAGAAGTTTAAAGCCGGATTTGGATACAAAAAGATTTCCCAAGCTTTAAACATCCCAAGGAGCACTGTGCAAGCGATAATATTGAAATGGAAGGAGTATCAGACCACTGCAAATCTACCAAGACCTGGCCGTCCCTCTAAAGTTTCAGCTCATACAAGGAGAAGACTGATCAGAGATGCAGCCAAGAGGCCCATGATCACTCTGGATGAACTGCAGAGATCTACAGCTGAGGTGGGAGACTCTGTCCATAGGACAACAATCAGTTGTATCTTTCTTAAAGATATCCATAAAAAGTGTCGTTTAAAGTTTGCCACAAGCCACCTGGGAGACACACCAAACATGTGGAAGAAGGTGCTCTGGTCAGATGAAACCAAAATTGAACCTTTTGGCAACAATGCAAAACGTTATGTTTGGCGTAAAAGCAACACAGCTCATCACCCTGAACACATCATCCCCACTGTCAAACATGGTGGTGGCAGCATCATGGTTTGAGCCTACTTTTCTTCAGCAGGGACAGGGAAGATGGTTAAAATTGATGGGAAGATGGATGGAGCCAAATACAGGACCATTCTGGAAGAAAACCTGATGGAGTCTGCAAAAGACCTGAGACTGGGACGGAGATTTGTCTTCCAACAAGACAATGATCCAAAACATAAAGCAAAATCTACAATGGAATGGTTCAAAAATAAACATATCCAGGTGTTAGAATGGCCAAGTCAAAGTCCAGACCTGAATCCAATCGAGAATATGTGGAAAGAACTGAAAACTGCTGTTCACAAATGCTCTCCATCCAACCTCACTGAGCTCGAGCTGTTTTGCAAGGAGGAATGGGAAAAAATTTCAGTCTCTCGATGTGCAAAACTGATAGAGACATACCCCAAGCGACTTACAGCTGTAATCGCAGCAAAAGGTGGCGCTACAAAGTATTAACTTAAGGGGGCTGAATAATTTTGCACGCCCAATTTTTCAGTTTTTGATTTGTTAAAAAAGTTTGAAATATCCAATAAATGTCGTTCCACTTCATGATTGTGTCCCACTTGTTGTTGATTCTTCACAAAAAAATACAGTTTTATATCTTTATGTTTGAAGCCTGAAATGTGGCAAAAGGTCGCAAAGTTCAAGGGGGCCGAATACTTTCGCAAGGCACTGTATATTTTATTTTTACTGCTTTGCTGCTTATATGTTTTATAGTTATTGTATGGAGCTAAATGTAATGATTAAGATGAGAGACTGACCATATTTAACCCACTGCAGTATAGGCAAGGATGCTGAAGGAGGCTGGAGGCCCTACACAGGATGCCAGCCTGGTTAAACCAGGCTGAACATGATGAGTGCAACATTCAGTGTGGTTAAACCAGGCTACCTTGAGAAGCCCACTGCAGCCAAACAGGCTGGCCTTACATAAAATACCAACTCTAGCTAGGCTACCTTTAAGACAATGATTGTCTACTCCTAAACATCTGCTTTTTGGTATATTTGTGCATGATCTTCAATGGGGATAAGGAAGCTTTGGGAGTGTAGGTCTAGTACGAGTCTACTTGTTTGTTAGCTTGCTGGCATGTTGATTGCAGTCCCCGACAGGCTAGAATATTGAGCTTGGAGCTGGAGGATTAGGCTGCCTGTGAGTGGTTCAGGCTGTCGCAAATCAGATTCTGAGCCTCCTCCTGTGTGTCTTATTAAAGTTCAAGGAAAAGTCAGTGTGTTTGTGGCTAGCCTTTCACTTTCAACGGGCACATTCGGTGAGAAATTAGAATCCTTGACTTCTCTTCTTGCTCTTTGCAAAAGTCAGGCATTGATAAAAATGGTAACAGTGACCGTAATAAATAACCACTTTATTCTGCTATCGGGTTCACACAGTGTCTCTTTGTGTCCCTGAGGTACTTGCTGGCCCGGGAATTTAACAATGTTGTTTCTTATTGGACAGCAAAGGGCATTTGTTCAGTTCATAGGCATAGGACTGAATGGCTGCGTCTCAAATGACACCTATTCCCTTTATACTGCACTACCTTTGACCAGGATCCATAGGGCTCTGGTCAGAAGTAGTGCACTATATAGGGAATTGGGTGCCATTTGGGACACAGACCGAAAAGCCCATTCCCATGTTCGTTTAAGTCATCATGATGTAAAACCGTTTCTCACCCTTTACCTTTTTTTCCCATTTCATTTAATCTCAGACAATTCCCCTCAGACAGTAATTTAAAACATCCTCTATTGGGTGTAACCATAGTTTCTGAGAAACTCTGGATTCTCCCCTTGGAGCTGTGTGTCAGAGTATTGAGGATGCTCAATGGCTTGGAATCTTCCTGGTAGCATAAATAAGAGCTAATGGCTTTAGAGCCGTCCTCCCAGGCTGATTTAGATCCAGGCTGGAGCTAAGACAGAGGGCTTTGCTACATGCATTGAATGGATGAGAAGGAAGACTAAGTGGAAGTGGCATCTATGGGTGGCATGGTATGTTGTTATGGTACTTGAGAAAGGGACGTTTTAGACACAGCCTTTAGCTGTCTATGGTCTCATAGAGTTATATGTGTGGTCATGCATTCGTTGATTGGGTGAGGATGACGGAGGATGAAGTGGCATCCATGGTTGGCATGTTGTTATGGTCCTTGAGAAAAGGGAAGTTGTACTCCTTCTAAGCTTCCCTGGAGATGGAGGTTTGAGGTCTCAGACACTATTCTCTGGAGTGAATTATTCATTGTGTGTTTAGTAGGCGAGTATTTATGTGGTTGTCGGTTGGGCTCATAAGGTAGTGTTATGTAGTAGGTACTGTAGGTAAGAGTTATTCAGTATTCTCTGGAGTGAAATATTCATTGTCCCCCTGGATCCCCGATAAGCAAACCCTCTGTCCCCAGGGACACACACACACACATCCAAAACGGTCTGCACACTCATACTTTCATGTTAAGGCACATACCTAGGCCTTTTCTAATATGGGCAAAAGTCCATTCTCCATGTCTCTCCTCCACTCACAGTAGTGAGTGCATATAGTTTCCTCCGTGACTAGAAAACCTATAAGTGGTCGAGGAGATGTCAGGTTGTTAGTAGGCGAACAGAAGAGAGGATAGTTATGTGTATCCTGCCGGAGTCCGTCGCGAAAGAGTTTTAAAATCTGCTACACCCCCTTTGAATCGGCTTTAGTTGTGTCGGAGGAGAAAAGCATGCACATGTTTAAAACGGTAAGTAGCATATAGTTTTTATCTATAGAATGTCTGGCACAACTAACTTAATTTGTTTTCATCACTTTACACATTTATTTTGGAATTCAGCCCTGTAAAGTCGAGTGGAGGAGTATTATTTTATACAACCGCATTCCACGTTTCCTCCCCTTGCCGCCTCTCCTCGATTACCTTTGACCTATTCAAAAGGAGGCGAGTATTATTTTTTTGCTACTGTAGGTAGTGTTAGCTAGCGCTAGTCGTCTGTACCTGCACCAAAATTGTTTATCCTATTGCTTATTCTCCATCTTCTTTGAAATTGCGAGCCAACATGTTTTCAGCAATTTTTTTCACCCTGATTGATCAAAATAAGTTTTCTTATGCTCTCCCGTCTCTCTGCAGCAGACATGTAGTGAACAATATGTTTGGAACAACAAATGGAAATAAAATCGCAGTATAGAATCGCAATACATATACTGTAGAATCGGGAGAATCGTAATGCATATCATATCGGTATGTAAGTATTGTGATATCTTATCGTAAGGTCCCCAGCCCTATCATCTGAACACTGTGTGGGATGCTGACTTACCCCCATTGAAAATAAAATCCTCAAAAGTCATCCATGGGAAAGAACTGGACCTACCTTTCCCCAAAATACCTCTGTGACTGACTTTCATCATGTGACCCATGTGTCAGGACAGAAAAAGGGTTGTGTGAGTGAATATCAAAGAGAGAGATTGAACGAAGGAGCCTGTGAAAGTGTTGTTTTCTTTCTACGAGTAGACCTCATTTGACTGGCAGTTACTGGAGTCTAGTTTTCTATGGGCCTCTTTCACCCAACAGGTGTCTGTCTGTATGTTGTCATTGCTAAGAAGCTTAGCTACTGGATTAGTTCAAGCTACAAGTAGTAGGCCTATTTGGTGGCACAATAAGAGACCTAGAGGGGACCAAAATATAGTAACGGCTCTTTCTTTGAGAATGGTCCAATAAGCTGTTACACCTTGGCGTAGAGGCTTAGGCTCTTATCAACTCTTATCCAGAGCGACTTACAGTAAGTAGTGAGTGCATATCTGAAATCCGGATAGATAACTTTTGAAAAACTGGACCCTGACGAAGACTAACATATGTTCTCTGTTATATGAGTGAGTTGTCTTGATCCCTGGCTGACCAGGGATCATGTGTGTGCTGACAGTTATTCAAAGCCTACACTTCATCAGGATGTAACTTTTCAGCGCCACTATTTTTGCCCTGTAATCTTAGTAGAATTGTTTACCTATTTACCTTGTCGGCTTGTTCTTGTGTGTTCTATGCAAGATACATTTTCCTCTCAAGGCACGTTGCGCGAGAGAGCCATAGGAGGGAGAGAGCCATAGGAGGGAGAGAGCCATAGGAGGGAGAGAGCCATAGGAGGGAGAGAGCCATAGGAGGGAGAGAGCCATAGGAGGGAGAGAGCCATAGGAGGGAGAGAGCCATAGGAGGGAGAGAGCCATAGGAGGGAAACGTGTATTTGTCTTAAAAGGGCAATAACATATGTTGTAATAGAAAAATATACATATTTCTTTGAGTGAATAATAATAATTTATGAATCCATATTTATAATAAAATAATAATTATTCATAATAATAACAATCAGGATGTTTTGTCCATTGGGGTAAATGCAGATGGACAAACCCCATGCTTCAGCCTATATTCATTTCGTAGCCATTATGCTTTATCAATTGGGATACAGGTGATAATGCTTATTGCTCATAGCACATCTGATAATGTAGCCCATGTGTAGGCTATATGCCTGGTCCATATGTTAAAATAATTGTACATTTTTTTGCAATATGTTATTGGGACCCTTTCTGGAGGTGGAAATTATATTTTAATACAGTTTGGAGTAGAATGTCCTTTTAAAAAGCCAGCAGGGCTGAGCATCTCAGTAGTCTACATAGTAATTCTCTAACATAGTCATTCTCTACATAGTAAGTCTCCCAGGAAGGACACCAGACCCCATAAAAGCAAGGAGACTGGAATTGGTAAAACCTTCAATTTAATACATGTACAAAATTCTTTCTTGCTTTCCCTAAAAGCATGAGGGCCTTGACTTTCTTACATGAAAGGATAGGTTAACTTGGCCCCAGACAATCGATCTGAGATCGACTTCAATTTCAGTCATGGGATTTTTTGTTGCTTTAACCCTTGTGTGTGTATGTGTGTGTGTGCGTGCGTGTGACAGAGAAAGAGAGCCCTACACCCACAAGTCCAGCCCTCTCAGGTGCTGCTCTCTGAGTGAGGGTGGTGACAGCAGATGTGTCTCTCTCACTGGGGGGCCTGTCCTATTGACTGTGTGACCTCATCAGGTGGTGCCAGTGGAGATGGCCACCAGTAATCTCATCCGCTACCAGGGTTCTATTGTCATTCAAAGCAGGTGAGGTGAGGTGGGCAGTAGGGCACAGACAGAGCTGAGTGAGGGAAGCAAGGGGCTGAGGGGGGGGGGACACCTTGGCTTAGCTTCAAACCAGCTGAGTTGTTAATGCCGTCGAACGAATGGCCATTCTGGAACTTTTAGGCCACTCTCATATCGAACACCTCTATCTCTGCTGTCTCTCTCCTTCCGTTCTCCTCCCTCAGTCCACTCGTTCAGTCCCTTCCCATGCAGAGAGTGCAGGTCTTTGTGGAGTTCTAACCCATAGTACTATGGCTGGGGGAGTTGAGGCCACATTCTTTATCATGCCGCATTCCACTGTCTCTCTCACACACACACACACACACACACACACACACACACACACACACACACACACACACACTTACACATACACACACTTCTGTTTCAGAGATCACCTCTCCATGGCACAGACGCAATTCAATTTCATTAATGCATGGCGGCATGGCATGGCAGACTTATCTTGGGAAACCAGTGCCCGGATGGACGAAGTGGGGGCTAAAAAACACTTCAGTTTATTACAAAAGCTCATTAAGGAGAAAGGGTTCTTTCTACACTGCTAGCCCCAAGCAGACAGACAGGTCACATATCCAGGGTGGCTAAATACAACCATGCCAGCCAGAAGAGGAGCTCTAGCCTCTCTCTCTAGCATCCTTTTCTAATCTCCATAGCATGCTAGCAGATACCTAAAGACTTGTAGTCATTGCACTACGCTAATTAGCATTGGCTCGCAAAACTACTTCTAATAGGCTTGTCACGATACCAACATTTTACAAACGATACGATACCAGGCCAAGTATCTTGATACCGAGTAGTATCTCAATAACACGGGGGAAATAAATCGGAGGCCTAGCATCGTGTTCGCCCCTTCCCCTGGACGCCATCACGTTTTTGAAATGTTCTCCACTGTTCATTTGTTAGTATTTGCAAAGGCCTACCTGTGATTTCACTGGAGGAATGGGAGGAAGGAACATGCATCAGTGGAGGCTGCTGAAGGGAGGACGGCTCATAATAATGGAACGGCACAACTGGAATGGCATCAACACACACGCTCTCTACCACAAACACGCACGCACTGCTCCCAACTTTTAAAACGTCAGGCGCCAAACAGAATTTAAGGAGCACAATAAATAAAGGTTTGGTGTAGTTTTGGCTTCAATTAGGCCTATATAAATCCTACCTTTTTTGAAGCACTTCTCATGAGTAGCACACCCTTTCCCGTTCTTCCTGTGCCAATAAAATGTGCCTAAACTTACTGTCAAGTTACCAGGCTGTTAGCTAGCTAGGCACCATGACTGAACAACGTTGTTTGTTATCAAACCAATAATTAGCGACCCGGGCATTAGTTTAAAATGGCCTGCGACCTGGTTTGTGTAATTATATCAAATGCGAGTGGAAAAAAAGGCATCTCCGGGAATATGGGTCATATTAGTTTTTAAACGTTTAGGCCAGAGACATGCCATTTTCCTTTGCTGTGAAGCTGCAGGCATATCTGTAGCTGAGTGGTGCTCCATTTTCCCTATCTGACACCCAGGGGCTGCATGACAGTGAACTTGCAACGTCTACTCCGACTGGTCTTTGCTCTTGATTATAACCAGACCCTGATGAGTCTTCTGTTAGATTTATACATTTGTTACATTGGATCAGCGCGGAACTAGCAGTGTTGATATAATGTATGATTACACCTGCCACAAGTAATATGAGCATGAAAGTGAAGTGGATATCATTGGACCTCTAGTGGCTGTTGCTTCAATTCAACTGAATTTATAAACTAAACTGACTTTATAAACATTTTATAACAGGCATGTAAGTCAGTAGTATCATATGAAAGGGTACTAAGGTATTCAAAAATGTTGGTATCGTGGCATTTTGGTACCGTGATATTACGGTACCGATATACCGTGCAACACTAACTTCTAGCTTCTGTCATACACAGACACAGACATGAAAATGGTATCCACGAGCTCATCTGACTTTGGGAAGTAGATAAAACGCCTCGTTGCCAAATCCTAAAGTATTCCCTTAATAGGAAGCGGAGTGATTCGGAGAGTCATAGCTTGCTCTATCCATCATCAGCTGCGTAGTCTCTCTCATCATGCAGAAGGCAGCACAGGAATGAGTTGCAGAGAATGTATTTCATGGTCTACTCTTGACCACGCTGTATTGTTTCTGTGTGCAGTCACTCCCATCTAGTGGTGATCAGTGGTAAATGCAGTTGAGGATATTTTCGGGATGACTTTTGTTCCCATATATGAATTGCACTTCCTCAGAAATGTTTATAGTAACTCCCGTCTATCTCATCTGTATGCAATGTGTAAAATAATTGAATTCTCTCTCTCTCTCTCACAATTCAATTTAAGGGCTTTATTGTCATGGGAAACATATTTTAACATTGCCAAAGCAAGTGAAGTAGATAATAAACAATAAAAATGAACAGTAAACATTACATTCACAGAAGTTCCAAAAGAATAAAGACATTTCAAATGTCATATTATGTCTGTATATCTCTCTCTGACAGGCTCTATAAGGCGGTAGAGGGAAGTGAAGGGGTGGAGCTTTATGAGCTTTCTGGAACACTAACTGAAGGAACCAGAGTAACAGGTCTGATTAGGTGAGTTGCTGCTACCCTCTCTGGGTGTGTCTTTGACTTAGTGTGTGCCTGTTTGTATGTGCTTCCTGTGTATGTGTGTGTATGGAAGAGAGCTCAGGTAAGCCCTTTGTATTGTCTGTTAATCGTGGCTTAGTGTGTATCTCCTTTCCTGTGACTTGCTTTCTTTTGTACATAGTAGGCCTAACTGGCTGACTAAGTGTTTGCTGAAATGGTATTATGTCTGTATGATATGCGCCTACTGATTGCTAGTAATTCTAGAAGCCTTATTCGGCTGCATCTCAAGTGGCACCCTAGTATTCCCTTTAGTTCACAACTTTTGACCAGAGCCCTATAGGCTTTGCTCAAAAGTAGTGTACTATATAGGGAATAGGTTGCCATTTGGGACCGAGCCAGAGACTGACTCACCAGATGGCCCAGCTGTTGTCTTCTGCGATAGTTGAACTTTGATCTTCACTCTAGAACCTCAGCTCATATCCTAGCCTGACCCGGAACAGAACACCTGCCTTCAGACTGGAAGATCTCTGTCTCGGTCTCTCTCTCTCCTGCTTTCTCTCTCCCGCTATCTGTCTATCTCTATCTCTATCAACTGTAATGTGTAAAAGACAGACTGCCTGAAGGGCTTACAGAAAATGTAACATGTCAAATTAATTTTGTTTCCATCACTTTTTATTGAAACAAGGCAGGGAAACTTTTAATAGAGTCTTTAATGCATTAAAAGGGCTTGGTCCGTGTATTAATGTGTTGCGTGGAGGGAAGACCCTGCTGTGCACATAAAATGACCTCAACGTTCCTGGGGCAGACACTGGAAAGATGGGTTCATATACTGTACACACACACACACACACACACACACACACACACACACACACACACACACACACACACACACACACACACGTGTAGCCTAGTCGTTAAGAGCGTTGCTGGTTCAAATCTCAGAGCAGCCTAGGTGAAAACTGTTGATGGGCCCTTGAGCAAGGCACTTAACCCTGATTGCTCCTGTAAGTCGCTCTGAATAAGTGCATCTGCTAAAATGTCAAAGAAAAAAGCACACACGCACGCACACATAAATACACACACGCGCACACACACACTTTATGTGGAAAGACTAGCCTCACATGAGAAGCATATGGCCCTGGTCTGGCTCTGTACTGATCCTGAGCTGTTCAAACACCGCACCTTCACCTTGACCTCTCAATCGACCACACGCTGAAATCTTTTGGAACTCCATCCGATGCCTGTTAAGTCAGAGGTTCAGCCATTCAGGCGAAGGTTCCTGTGGTGCAGATATAGCAGCCTGCTTAGTTCCTCTGTTTAAGGTTAAGGCATCCAGTCATATCCAATCCATACTCAAACCTTCTGAGGTATTTGAAAGAGATTTGGTCATCTCCGTGTAAATGGGACCAAGAACACTAACATGTGAAGTTTATAGGAGCATGTCAAATGAAAGCTATATCTATATTTCTTTGAAAATAAGGCATGTATACATTTCTCAACCATCTTCCATCTTGATTTCATGTCAAACAGATGGAAAAGGGGTCTTAGAAAAATACCTCTGTCAACTAGAGGTGGAGTGAGCACTTTGGGGTAGAGGTCAGATGAAGTGAGGAAGAACAGATATCACTAAGGTTCTTTCTAGCAACAGAAATACATTGGCTGTTCAGATGTGTAGGAGGTGACTCAGCCTAGGAGATATGGTTAAATATCAGTGCTTGTGTGAAAATGTCTTTGTCTGAATGCTGCTGTGAAGAATTAAACTTGGTTAAGCTTTCATAGTGTCCGTTGATTTTTTTACTCTGAGAATTAGAACCTAACAACACTAACCACAAAACCTTACACCAAGCCACTAAAACAGTATCCATCTCTTGCAAAAGCAAACAATTATTGCAAAACTCTTGTGTTTTTGCGTCAATACAGTACACACAAACCATCATTTGAATAAGCACACGAAGCACCAACTACACAAAGATAGTATAAATGAAAAACACTTGTGGCTTTTGCTTTATCTGTGTGCAGGGCATAGCAGTTTGCAATAAAGTTTTGTCATACATGTAGTAAACACACATACACACAGATATCCAAATGTGTAAAATATGTATGTGTATTCTGAACATAACAAATAAGTGAAAAATGTTAGAACATTTTGAGAGAAAAAAATCTAACACTCAAACAACAAAAGCGCAGTAGAAGAAAACAAAAACATTTGTGCTAGAAAAAAAAGAACAGAAACATCTCACCTTTGTGGGTCTGGCCATCAGACTTCATCCACATCACATGTAAACTGAGTGTAAAGCAGTGAGTTGTGTTTACAGTTTTGCAAAAAGTGTGTTATAAAATTACAAACTGAATGTGCATTCAGCAAAGAATGTGCATTCAGTTTGGCACACTTGGTAAATGCATTGGCTAGTGTTAATGGTTTCAGAGATAGTGCTTCAATAATCACTGTTAGTGTTTAAGCATTCAGAAAAAACTGTAAATTCCGTTACCAAAAACCCAGATATGTTGAAGATATTTTCTCTCCCTCATGATGGAGGATAATGAAAGTTCACAGAAGTAACCTGTAAAGGTAGACCTATAAATTAGTTATAGGGTTTTTACTGATATCAATTTTGTTTAAGTATTATTAAGTGTTTAAAACTTGAAATTCACTTACCAAATCGCTAACAGAATTGGTCATGGAATTTCTGCAATTGAATTGGTGACAATGGGAAATCATAGTTGTCACAAACCACAGTTGGGTCACCTGCTACTGTCCTCTCGTCCACCGGCTGATAACTGTTTTCTTTCTCTTTCTGCCGTCTGGTGATCAACACAAGAGTGTGAAAAGTCTGGACAACCCCTCCATCTCTCAATCCAATTCATGTCACCTCTCCCAGCTCTTACTGACACCTACATTACCCATGAGCCCCCTCTCTTTCCATTTACTGTAACCAGCATCCTCACCCACTGAGCACTGACCGACACCGGACTTCCATGGACGTTGAAAAGTAGTTGAAATTTGGTCAGTCCGCCCTGGCCGGTTTGGACCAGCTTTGATTTCAACGTCCATAGACATCTGGACCTGCCTTCATTTGGCCCAAACATAGACGTCCATGACTGGGTCAGATTTGTTCCAGTCCTGACCAGACCAAAACTTAACCATTCATAGATGTCTATCTTTCACAAGTTTGGACAGCACAGTACAGTAGAGTATTTTACAGTAAAGAAAAAAAGAGTATAGTACAGTACAGTCATGTAGAGTAGAGTTCAGTACAGTACCCAGTAGAGTGCACTAGAGTTGTGTACACTATAATGTACTGTATTGAACTATACTCTACTTGACTATACTGTACTTAACTCTACTGTGTTGTGCTGTACATTACTGTACCCTATGCAATCTACTGTAGTCTACTGAGCTCTACTGTGCAGTACTTTGATGTCCAAACTTGAGAAACTAAAATGATTATGATTGGTTCAAATTTGGTCCGATTCAGACTAGGGCTGTTGCGGTGACCGTATTACCGCCTCCCCGGCAATCATGAGTCATGACCGCAGTAAAATTCCACGTATCATTGAGCCACGGTATCTCCTCTTATGCATTCAAGACATGCGTTGGTTGTACCCTAATGACCATAATGGCCTGGTACTCAAACCTCTATTGTCCCTAGCCACTCTGATGTAAATGCAATCGAAAACCACATCAAACACTATCATGCTTCCTGCTTATGGCTAGAAAGAAGCTTGTTCAGGCCAGTTTTCTCTCTGTAATTGATTATGGTGAGTCCTCCTCTTACAGAGGCTGGACTCTGTTTATCATGCATCCTTGCGCTTTATTACAGATGCCTTGACACATTGCACATTGTACCAAATGGTAGGTTGGACCTCACTTTATATGCGCAGAAAGATACATTTGTATGTGTTCATCTACAAAGCCCCTTTGAGTAAACTCCATTTTAGAATAAGCTGTAACGCAACAAAATGTCGAAATAGTCAATTGGTCTGAATACTTTCCGAAGGCACTGTATACATATAGGTAGGGATAAAGTGACTAGGTAACAGGATCGATAATTAACATATGTGATGTGTCAAAAATTAATTTAAGCAAAAAGTCAATGCAGCTACAATGCTTGTTCAACTAAAAGTTGTGGTTATGCTGCGAGACTCAGGTAATTTGTGGTTTAATACGGTACCCTGCGTCACTACTTCATTGCTCCAGACCAGCACAAGGGGGAGTTAGAGCACTGATTATGCTTTTGGGTCCCAAGGCACTACTGTGTCTCTAACTGACAATGAATGGGCGACATAAACAACATGGAAACTTCTAAATGTGCAGTTACCATACCCGGTCTGCTAGGTGGTTGCTACTTAAAATCCCCCGGACATTCACAGTATTAGGCAATACTGCCTTCTCTTCTTGTGCACCAGACGCATGGAATAATCTTCATCTAGATATGTTAGTGACACTGAATGAATTTAAAGTATTGATGGGAGACTATTACGGAGGAGTGTCATTGTTTTTTTTCCGGCTGGATCATGTTGTTGTATTGTATTGTTGTATGTTTTAATTCTGTAATGTATTGATTGTTGCTGCCTTCTTGGCCAGGTCTCCCTTGAAAAAGATACTCTGGGTCTCAATGGGCTTTTCCTAGTTAAATAAAAGTTCAAAAAAGAAAAACATACAACCAAACTGATTTATGATCTCTTTGGTCCCTCCCGAGTGGTACATGCTCTGTTGCAGCCGGCCGCGCCTGGGAGACCCATGTGGCGGCATACAATTGGCCCAGCATCGTCTGGGTTAGGGGAGGGTTTGACCGGCAGGGATGCCCTTGTCCCATCGTGCACTAGCGACTCCTGTGGCGGGCCGGGCGCAGTGCATGCTGACATGGTCGCCAGGTGTACAGTGTTTCCTCCGACACATTGCGGCTGGCTTCCTGGTTAAGTGGGCATTATGTCAAGAAGCAGTGCGGCTTGGCAGGGGCGTGTTTCGGAGGACCCACGGCTCTCGACCTTCACCTCTCTGTCTCTGTCTCACTCTCACTCTCACTCTCTCTCACTCTCTCTCACTCTCTCACTCACTCACTCACTCACTCACTCACTCACTCACTCACTCACTCACTCACTCAAGACGTTTCGGAGAAAAAGGGGTATAATTTGAACCATAAAATTAAATACAAAAAGAACTAAAGAAATTATAAATCATTTTCTTTGGTACATCAATGGTCTAGCCTTTACTCCAAAATGAAACACATTTTGAGTAATCCCCTTTGAGTGTGGACTGTATTATTATGCATACTGGATGGACTGGTAACCTTATGCTACACTCAAACATTTCTATCCACGATAGAACCTAGGCGATGCTGTATAGCCCTAGGCGATGCTGTTGGTTCATTGATTGTTTAGGGTGTCTTACAGTTAGCTTACAATTATAGTGAAGTTGTATATGGTTTTGAATAGCCTAGTATTTCAAAAAATATTTTCATAATTAATTGGTTTACAATTGACCTTTTAGCTACAAAATATCTCACCACCATGCATTTCCTTCTCTCTCTCTCTCCTTTATTCCTTTCTCGAACACACAGAGGGGCTGTCAACAGCTTCGTGAAATATGTTTCATTGCGTAAACATGTTCCTATCGATGTTCCAGAACAGATTTAACTTGGTTCCCCAAATGAAGCACTGTGTAGCTGCTGGAACAGGGCTGGAAAGTCCATGGCATACAGAGTTGGGGCGGAATATCACCTGTCGCACATCAAGAACATGCACCTCAAGTGGTTGATGTGTGGAGTGAAATAAGTGTTCTTATATTTATTTCTTAGCTGCTCATATTAAACACAGCTCCCCTATAAAACATTTAATTCCGGACAAGCAGGAAGCGCCTTCATTTACAATTCAAGTGCGTATGGATGACATGTATTTTTTTCCCCTGCCCCTGTTTCTGCCCATTTGATAATGGACCATTCTAAATCTAACTACACTGCTCAAAAAAATAAAGGGAACACTTAAACAACACAATGTAACTCCAAGTCAATCACACTTCTGTGAAATCAAACTGTCCACTTAGGAAGCAACACTGATTGACAGTAAATTTCACATGCTGTTGTGCAAATGGAATAGACAACAGGTGGAAATTATAGGCAATTAGCAAGACACCCCCAATAAAGGAGTGGTTCTGCAGGTGGTGACCACAGACCACTTCTCAGTTCCTATGCCTGGCTGATGTTTTGGTCACTTTTGAATGCTGGCGGTGCTTTCACTCTAGTGGTAGCATGAGACGGAGTCTACAACCCACACAAGTGGCTCAGGTAGTGCAGCTCATCCAGGATGGAACATCAATGCGAGCTGTGGCAAGAAGGTTTGCTGTGTCTGTCAGCGTAGTGTCCAGAGTATGGAGGCGCTACCAGGAGACAGGCAAGTACATCAGGAGACGTGGAGGAGGCCGTAGGAGGGCAACAACCCAGCGGCAGGACTGCCAGAGCCCTGCATAATGACCTCCAGCAGGCCACGAATGTGCATGTGTCTGCTCAAACGGTCAGAAACAGACTCCATGAGGGTGGTATGAGGGCCCGACGTCCACAGGTGGGGGTTGTGCTTACAGTCCAACACCGTGCAGGACGTTTGGCATTTGCCAGAGAACACCAAGATTGGCAAATTTGCCACTGGCGCCCTGTGCTCTTCACAGATGAAAGCAGGCTCACACTGAGCACATGTGACAGACGTGACAGAGTCTGGAGACGCCGTGGAGAACGTTCTGCTGCCTGCAACATCCTCCAGCATGACCGGTTTGGCGGTGGGTCAGTCATGGTGTGGGGTGGCATTTCTTTGGGGGGCCGCACAGCCCTCCATGTGCTCGCCAGAGGTAGCCTGACTGCCATTAGGTACCGAGATGAGATCCTCTAACCCCTTGTGAGACCATATGCGGGTGCGGTTGGCCCTGGGTTCCTCCTAATGCAAGACAATGCTAGACCTCATGTGGCTGGAGTGTGTCAGCAGTTCCTGCAAGAGGAAGGCATTGATGCTATGGACTGGCATGGAGCATAGCCAGATAACATACAGTAGGCCAACTCATCTGTTCTTTAAAAATAGATATTATTCATATCATTAGACCTGATTAAAATAAATAATACATTTATTGTGATGGTGTATATTAAATTGATTTACTAGACTTTTTAATTATAGATGTTCCAAAGTGGCGGAACTCATTAAAATGATAGCTAGTGTATAGAATAATACCCAAATTTGCGAAGGAGTATATTGCATATTTCTACCCTTTAAATCAAATCAAATGTTATTTGTCGCATGCTTCGTAATCAACAGGTAGAGACTAAACAGTGAAATGCTTACTTTACAGGCCCTTACCAACAATGCAAAGAGATAAAAACAAAAAACAGAAATATCACATTTACATAAGTATTCAGACCCTTTACTCAGTACTTTGTTGAAGCACCTTTTGCAGCCATTAAACCCTTGAGTCTTCTTAGGTTTGACGCTACAAGATTGGCACACCTGTTTTCAGGTGTGCACAGCTATTGTCAGGTCTCCAGAGTTGTTAGATCGGGTTCAAGTCCGGGCTCTGGCTGGGCCACTCAAAGACATTCAGAGACATGTCTCGAAGCCACTCCTTCATTGTCTTGGCTGTGTGCTTAGGGTCATTGTCATGTTGGAAGGTGAAACAGGAGGTTTCTGATACTTTAAAAGCAGATTTAACCATCCTGCGGAACGAGACTGTGCCAGCAATCACATTACTCAAAACAACAACTGCGTCACACACTACAACGATTGCAGCACTGGAGACCTCCGCAACTAATGTCTCCGATTTAACTACATCCCAAGAGGCTGAAGTTAAACGCCTTTTTGCGGATTTGAAAAAGGTGAAGGAGAGCTGTGTGAGTCTAGAGGGATTCTCTCGCCGCAATAATCTGAGACTTGTATCGGTCCCAGAGTCCGCGGAAATGCATCGCGCCATGGATTTTGTTTCAGGGCTGCTGAAGGATGTTCTTGCCTTAGATAAAAAGCCCCTGATTGATCGAGCCCACCGGTCGCTGCGCCCAAAGCCCCGGGATGGGGAGAGGCCCCGTGACATAATTCTTTGAGTGCACTTTTTTCATGAGAAGATGGAGATCCTCCGACGAGCCCGCAATACCACTCTGAGCTTTCAAGGACAGAGCTTCTCCATCTACCAGGACTACTCTCCCACTGTTTCCAGGCAGCGCGCAGCTTTCGGACAGGCCAAACGAGTACTTCGGGACCATCCAAGTGTGAAGTATGGATTGCGATTCCCGGCCCGTTTATGGATATCTCATGAGGGTAAAGACTACACATTTGAATCTCCGGATGAGGCTATGGCTCACATTCAACGTCACATCAAGAAGTCTTGAATATGCTCACAATTCAGCAACTGTTGCTTGCGAACTGTGGATAGTAAGTAACCCACCTGTGGTAAAATTATGTTTAGATATAACAGGCTAGTCTTGTATAGTTGGCGAAACTATTCAGGCTTATTTGATGTGATCTAATGTTTTGATCATCTAGTGTGCGTGCCTTATCTCGCTCACCTATTTAGTTTGTTTACACATTGTCTCAGTGACTCAAAATATTTTTGGTTATTTGTTTACTGCATCCGTTTGCATTGACCCAGTAAACAGTAAATGTCTCCTGAGGCTACACGGTTTTTGGGGCCTCACTTTAATTTTAAAAGTTTTGAGCGTCATTTATGCCCAGCAAACGTTCAACATTGCGCACACGTAGTTTTTTGGTGTTGGTTGTAAGGTGTCTCAGCGTCAACTAGACTACTATTATAATTACTATTATTTTTGATTGTCTTACTACGATTTCCTTACTTCAAATTAGATTTTTGGCTGAGAGCCTTCATACATTTGATTTATTTTCTCTCTCAATGCCTGTTATAAGACTGGGAATACAATTATATACATCTACAGGTGGTGCTTTTGTCATTCCGTTTGCACAAGGGATTCGCCTTTTTTTTATTTGAAAAATCTTTCTTTTTGCTGCTTGATCCACTAACAAAACGCGACTTTAAAGAGCAGGACTGTGGGTTTAGGTTTAAGACCGCACTCTCACAGACATACTGTGCGAAGAGAACATGTTCTATTTAGGCTTGTACCTCGTTTGGGGAGGTATTGTCTGGGATGGGGGATGGGGGGGGGGTGGGGGGCAGGTTGAATTGTTCAGTTCTAATGTTGTCATTCTGTCTTTTTAGTTTTTTTTCTGTTTTTTTTTTCTGTACTTTTTTCCAAACATTTACCACCGTACATTATTACTCTGAGACAAGTTATTCTGGGGGTTTTGGGCGCTCATTGCTTTTCCGTTCTATGCTCTAGTGACAGGGTTGAATAACGGGAATGCCCAGAGGGGCCGAAATAATGCGATCAAGTACATTTCTTGGAACACCAAAGGGGTTAACAACCCGGTGAAGCGTAAGAGGGTGTTGACACAAATATTGCATTTCTACAAGAGACTCACTTGAGGACTGGTTAGCATTTTAGGATGCGTAAGGACTGGGTTGGTCAAGTGTTCCACTCAAACTTTCCATGTAAATCAAGAGGTGCTGCTATTCTGGTTGATAAAGCTACTCCCTTTGTAGCTTCTGAGGTTATTGCTGATCCTAAGGGACGATACGTCATAGTAACCAGTGAACTGTTTTCTACCCCTCTTGTTTTGGCTAGTGTTTATGCTCCCAATTGGGATGACACAAGTTTCATTTCATCCTTTCTGTCTGCTATTCCCAATTTAGATTCTCATTTGTTGATTTTAGGGGGGGATTTCAACTGTAAAATGTCCCCAGTTCTTGACATGTCCTCACAAACAAATACAGGCCCATCTAAATGTGCCCTACTTATTCAATCCTTTCTTCAGAAATATGCTATGTTTGAGGCCTGGCGTTTCCTACATCCTACAGATAGACAGTATTCCTTTTATTCTCATGTTCATCAAACATACTCCCGGATTGATTACTTCTTTTTGGACAAAAAACTTCTGCCTAACCTTCGGCAGTGTATTTACGAGAGTATTGTTATCTCTGACCATTCACCATTAGTGCTTGAACTAGAGTTTCCCCAGTGACCTCCTATGTGTTATCAATGGCGTCTCAACCCCATTTTACTCTCAGATAAGGAGTTTGTCAATTTAATTTCTTCTGAAATCACCTTATTCCTAGAAACTAATTCAACACCAGGTATGTCCTGCTCTACCATATGGGAGTCTCTCAAAGCATACCTACGTGGCCAAATTATTTCTTATACAGCCAACCAAAACAGAGTTCGCTCCCAGCGACTTCGGGACCTGAGTGAGTCCATAGCCACATTGGATGAGAAGTATGCTACGGATCCTTCCTCTGATCTGCATAAAGAGCGCCAACTACTCCAATCTGAATTTGATGAGCTTTCTACCAGGCAAGCTGAACAGTTACTCTTGCGAGCTCGATACAAAGTCTATGAACAAGGCGACAAGGCCAGTAAACTCCTTGCGCATCAGATCCGTAAATCTGAGGCCTCACGTTTAATCCCACAAATAAGGACCTTCAAAGCTACCGCCTAGTCTTTATCAGGCTTCAATTTCATTACTACTAAAGAAAAACAAAGACCCCCTGGAATGTGGATCCTATCTCCCAATCTCACTTTTAAACTGTGATTACAAAATCCTACCTAAGCTTTTAGCCATCCGTATGGAAGGCTTGCTGCACCAAGTAATACACTCTGACCAGACTGGCTTTGTGAGAAATAGGCATTTATTTTTCAATATTAGGCGCCTTATGAATATACTGTACTCCCCAGCGTCGGAGGACCCGGAGGTGGTGGTCTCACTTGATGCCGAAAAAGCGTTTGACCGCGTTGATTGGGATTACCTAACAGCTGCCCTTTATAGATTTGGCTTTGGCCCCAAATTCATTGCGTGGATAAAGATTCTTTATTTTTCCCCCATGGCTTCGGTACAGACTAATAACCTGTCCTCTGACTATTTTCCCTTGCACCGCGGATCCAGACAGGGTTGCCCACTCTCGCCCTTGTTGTTTGCTTTGGCAATCGAACCTCTCGCCATTGCACTACGCTCTAATGATGCCATTCAAGGCATAATCAGGGCGGGCTGGGAGCAGAAAGTCTCGCTATATGCTGACGACCTCCTTTTGTTTATCTCCAACCCCGATACCTCATTGCCACGTGCCCTATCTGTTCTTAAAAAGTTTGGATCAATCTCAGGGTACAAGCTGAATCTAGGCAAGAGTGAGCTTTTTCCGGTAAACAAGGCTGCTTTATTAAAGTGCTCTTTTACAAGTTCTCAGTTTAGGATTGTCCGGGATCAATTCACTTACTTGGGAGTAAAAGCGACAAGGAAATATTCAAATTTGTTTCAGGAAAACTTTGTTGCTCTAGCAGACAGATTGAAACAATCTTTTACTTTTTGGAATTCGCTACCCCTTTCTCTTATCGGAAGGATTAATGTCATTAAAATGAATGTGTTGCCCAAATTTTTATATTTATTTCAATGTTTACCCATTTTTATTCCAAAATCTTTTTTTATTTGACTGGATCAAACATTCATGCATTTTATTTGGGATGGCAAGGTACCACGGATTGGTAGAAAACATTTACAGAAGCCTAGGTCATTGGGGGGTTTAGCTCTACCAAATTTTCAGACATACTACTGGGCTGCGAATTTCAGAGCCGTTCTGTACTGGCTGCAGACTGATCCTACTGGCCCTAGACCACTCTGGGTCCAGATGGAGTCTGAATCGTGTAAACCTGCAGCACTTTCCTCTGTGCTGTGCTCGTCTCTCCCAGTGTCCCTAGGCAAAAGGTGTGTCAACCCAATTGTAAAGCAGTCTCTTAAAATTTGGAATCAGTTCCGTTTAGCCTTTAGCCTCCGAGGCTTTTCTTTATCAGGCCCAATCAATCAGAACATTTTATTTCCTCCATCTTTGAATGATGGGGCTTTTGGCATTTGGCACTCACTAGGCCTCTCCTCGCTATCCCAATTATTCTTTGATGATACAGTGCCTTGCGAAAGTATTCGGCCCCCTTGAACTTTGCGACCTTTTGCCACATTTCAGGCTTCAAACATAAAGATATAAAACTGTATTTTTTTGTGAAGAATCAACAACAAGTGGGACACAATCATGAAGTGGAACGACATTTATTGGATATTTCAAACTTTTTTAACAAATCAAAAACTGAAAAATTGGGCGTGCAAAATTATTCAGCCCCTTTACTTTCAGTGCAGCAAACTCTCTCCAGAAGTTCAGTGAGGATCTCTGAATGATCCAATGTTGACCTAAATGACTAATGATGATAAATACAATCCACAATACAATACAATCTGTGTGTAATCAAGTCTCCGTATAAATGCACCTGCACTGTGATAGTCTCAGAGGTCCGTTAAAAGGGCAGAGAGCATCATGAAGAACAAGGAACACACCAGGCAGGTCCGAGATACTATTGTGAAGAAGTTTAAAGCCGGATTTGGATACAAAAAGATTTCCCAAGCTTTAAACATCCCAAGGAGCACTGTGCAAGCGATAATATTGAAATGGAAGGAGTATCAGACCACTGCAAATCTACCAAGACCTGGCCGTCCCTCTAAAGTTTCAGCTCATACAAGGAGAAGACTGATCAGAGATGCAGCCAAGAGGCCCATGATCACTCTGGATGAACTGCAGAGATCTACAGCTGAGGTGGGAGACTCTGTCCATAGGACAACAATCAGTCATATATTGCACAAATCTGGCCTTTATGGAAGAGTGGCAAGAAGAAAGCCATTTCATAAAGATATCCATAAAAAGTGTTGTTTAAAGTTTGCCACATGCCACCTGGGAGACACACCAAACATGTGGAAGAAGGTGCTCTGGTCAGATGAAACCAAAATTGAACTTTTTGGCAACAATGCAAAACGTTATGTTTGGCGTAAAAGCAACACAGCTCATCACCCTGAACACACCATCCCCACTGTCAAACATGGTGGTGGCAGCATCATGGTTTGGGCCGGCTTTTCTTCAGCAGGGACAGGGAAGATGGTTAAAATTGATGGGAAGATGGATGGAGCCAAATACAGGACCATTCTGGAAGAAAACCTGATGGAGTCTGCAAAAGACCTGAGACTGGGACGGAGATTTGTCTTCCAACAAGACAATGATCCAAAACATAAAGCAAAATCTACAATGGAATGGTTCAAAAATAAACATATCCAGGTGTTAGAATGACCAAGTCAAAGTCCAGACCTGAATCCAATCGAGAATCAGTGGAAAGAACTGAAAACTGCTGTTCACAAATGCTCTCCATCCAACCTCACTGAGCTCGAGCTGTTTTGCAAGGAGGAATGGGAAAAAATTTCAGTCTCTCGATGTGCAAAACTGATAGAGACATACCTCAAGCGACTTACAGCTGTAATCGCAGCAAATGGTGGCGCTACAAAGTATTAACTTAAAGGGGCTGAATAATTTTGCACGCCCAATTTTTCAGTTTTTGATTTGTTAAAAAAGTTTGAAATATCCAATAAATGTCGTTCCACTTCATGATTGTGTCCCACTTGTTGTTGATTCTTCACAAAAAAATACAGTTTTATATCTTTATGTTTGAAGCCTGAAATGTGGCAAAAGGTCGCAAAGTTCAAGGGGGCCAAATACTTTCGCAAGGCACTGTACATTTGCCTCTTTTTCTCAGCTGCAGGAAAAGTTGAATCTCCCCCAATCCCACTTTTTCCGCTATCTCCAGACTAGAAACTTTGTCAGAGCTAACACACCTGGATTTCCCAATAGGCCTGCGAATACAGCTATAGAGAGCATCTTGGAGCTGAACAAGCTTCCTAGGGGTGCAATTTCAGATGTAAATGCAATCATTCATGACTTACAGAACCCTTCTTTGGTGCCTTTAAAGACTCGATGGGAAAAGGATTTGGGGGAGGAACTTGGGGAAGATGCCTGGGAATCTGTGCTGCACAGGGTGCACTCGTCCTCTTTTAGCACTAGACACAGCCTCATTCAATTCAAGGTGGTTCACCGTATCCACTGGTCGGGGGCCAAACTTGGAAGAATATTCTCTGATTTTGATCCTACCTGTGTCAGATGTAAGGTGGAACCAGCCACACTGTTGCATATGTTTTGGGGCTGTCATAAACTGTCAGGTTTCTGGGAATTAATATTTAAATGTTTCTCTGATATATATGACACTGTTATAGATCCGTCTCCCCTTACAGCCCTTTTTGGAGTACTGCCCATGGGTACCCCCCTATCAAGAATCCAGTCGGTCACTGTTGCTTATACAACTCTTTTAGCTAGACGGCTAATACTACAGAACTGGAAGATGGCAGCTCCCCCATCTTATAAATATTGGGTGAGGGATGTGTTGTGCTCTCTGAAACTAGAAAAAATTCAATTCAATTCAATTCACGGAACCCCAAACTGTTTGATGAGGCTTGGGCTCCATTCCGGTCTTACTTTAAATAGTCCATCCTCTGATGGCATTCCAATTAATACTAAATAAGTCTGTGACTTGAGGGTTGGAGGAGCTTCTCTCTGTGTTTTTGCTGGGGAAGGCATTAAGGTCCATGTGCTTATTGATTGTGATCCGCAGATGCCTTGTTCATCTTGCCCGGGCAGAGACTGAAGTGTGAGCTTGTTTTTCCCAGTTATTTTTACATTTTGTTCACGCCTACATGAATAATCATTCTATTTTTTAATTTTTTAAATTTTAAAGCATTGTAAACCTTTTTTTGATCCAGTGGATGGTCGGTCTGTGGCCAAGACTCTCTGTGAGTGGTTGCATTTCTCCACCCTTATCCCTTGACTGTTTACAGGAACAATGATGAGGTGTTTGCTCTGTCCCTGTACTATAGGGACAGAGCAAATGCTGCCCTTCCCTTTAAGTGCCTTTTGGCAAACTCTAAGCGGGCTGTCATGTGCCTTTTACTGAGGAGTGGATTCTGTCTGGCCACTCTACCATAAAGGCCTGATTGGTGGGGTGCTGCAAAGATGGTTGGCCTTCTGGAAGATTCTCCCACCTCCACAGAGGACCTCTAGAGCTCTGTCAGAGTGACCATGGGGTTCTTGGTCACCTCCCTGACCAAGGCCCTTCTCCCTCGATTGCTCATTTTGGCCAAGCGGCTAGCTCTAGAAAGTGTGTTGGTGATTCCAAAACTTCTGCCATTGAAGAATGATGGAAGCCACTGTGTTCTTGGGACCCTTCCCCAGATCTGTGCCTCGACACAATCATATCTCGGAGCTCTACGGACAATTCCTTGGACTTCATGACTTGGTTTTTGCTCTGACATGCACTGTCAACTGTGGGACATTATATAGACAGGTGTGTGCCTTTCCAAATCATGTCCAATCAATTGAATTTACCACAGGTGGACTCCAATCAAGTTGTAGAAACATCTCAAGGATGATCAATGGAAACAGGGTGCACCTGAGCTCAATTTCAAGTCACATAGCAAATGGTCTGAATACTTATGTAAATAAGGTATGTGTTTTTCCAAAAATCTGTTTTCGCTTTGTCATTATGGGGTATTGTGTGTAGATTGCTGAGGATTTTATTTATCTAATCCATTTTAGAATAAGCTGTAACGTAACAAAATGTCAAAAAGTTAAATTGGTCTGAATACTTTCCGAAGGCACTGTATACATATAGGTAGGGATAAAGTGACTAGGTAACAGGATCGATAATTAACATATGTGATAAGTCAAAAATGCTATGCTGCGAGACTCAGGTAGCTGTGGTTTAATATGGTACCCTGCGTCACTACTTCATTGCTCCAGACCAGCACTGATTATGCTTTTGGGTCCCAATGCGCTACTGTGTCTCTAAATGACAATGGATGGGCGACATAAACAGCATGGAAACTGCTAACTGCACGACTTCAACATTTAATTTCAATGAACTGAATGATGAGGATGAAGAAGGTAAGAATTGCTATTCCTCTGTCCTGCAGACACACCTGGAATAAACAGATCTTTTTGTTACTTCTGGTCAGTGTTGTTTACTAACACTGTTACACAAAAGTTTTTATGCTAAGAGAAACTTGGACTACAATTAGGGTGTGGAAATGATTTTTCTCTTTCTGTAGTACTGTAGCCTATTCCCGACCGGCCACATTATACAGAGCCTGAGAGGCGCAGCGGTCTAAGACACTGCATCACAGTGCAAACTGCGTTGCTACAGACGCTGGTGTCACGCCTTGGTCATAGTATTTTGTGTTTTCGTTATATATTTGGTCAGGCCAGGGTGTGACATGGGTTTATTTTGTTGTGTTTCGTATTGGGGTTTTGTAGGCATTGGGATTGCGGCTGAGTAGGGGTGTAGCATAGGTTTGGCTGCCTGAGGCCGTTCTCAATCAGAGTCAGGTGATTCTCGTTGTCTCTGATTGGGAACCATATTTAGGTAGCCGGGGTTTCACTGTGTATTTTGTGGGTGATTGTTCCTGTCTTTGTGTTTGCACCAGATAGGGCTGTTTCGGTTTTCACATTACGTTTATTGTTTTTGTAAGTTTCTTTATTATTTAATAAACATGGATTGCAATAGCCACGCTGCATATTGGTCCGATCCTTGCTACACCTCCTCATCCGAGGAGGAGATAGAAGAAAGCCGTAACAGCTGGGTCAATACCCGTGCCGGCTGCGACCGGGAGACCCATGAGGTGATGGTAGGCTTTTGATTTCTCTCCCTCTAAAAACAGAAATAAATCATTCTAAATGACAAACTGGCTGTATTTACAAATTAGTAACAATGTTTTACCCCATGTTCAAGAATGGCCCTTTTCTCGCTCACTTTACGTTATTTGAAAACGAAATCATCTCCAAAATATTGTTATTTTAAAACAAAGCTATTATTATTAATTATTATTAATTTAGAATAATATAAAAGCCCCTTTGTTACGCTCGTCGATGGAAGGATCGGACCAAGGTGCAGCGTGGTAGGCGTACATTTTAATTTCTTAAATGAACACCGAAAAAACAACAAATACAAAACGTAACGTCTAGTAGGGCTAAACAGCACAGTACCAAAACCTATACAAAAGAAAATGAAACATGACATTCTGGGCTGCTCACAGGCAGCTACACAAAAACAAGATCCCACAAAGCACAATGGGGAAATGGCTGCCTAATTATGATCCCCAATCAGAGACAACGATAAACAGCTGCCTCTGATTGGGAACCATACCAAGCCAACATAGAAATACAAACAACCTAGATAGGAACACCCCCGCTAGTCACACCCCGACCTAACCAAAAGAGAGAATAACAAGGCTCTCTATGGTCAGGCGTGACACCCTTAGATATTCTCACAGATATATTATTAACCTTGTTTTCCACAAGCATAGCAGGCTGTAAATTCTGCAAATAACGTTTCTAGCAGGACAATATATATGTTATCCGGGTCGGAGCAGGTGAACCCAAATACAGACTCCCACGAGGAGACAAGGATAGGAGATGGGGTGCAGTCCAGGGAAATCTCGGGCAGGTAGTAGGGAATCCATACTGAGGCTGAGGCAGGGAGCAAGGAGATTAGGAACCGGGTAAGCAGATTTGGAGCGGAATCCAATGAAGCAGTAGAGCGGGATCCAGGGCAGGGAAGCAGGACTGAGGAGATGAGGGACTGGAGACAGGTACCAGAGTCAGAGCAGACAGGATGAGTAGAGGCTACGATCGGGCAGTGTGGAAGTGGCAGGGCTAAGTATTTGTAGGGTTCTTGATTATAGAACAGGTTGCATGCTCTGCTTCCAGCACACCTGTCACCACTCACACAATCACACACACACACACAATCACACACACACACACACACACACACACACACACACACACACACACACACACACACACACACACACACACACACACACACACACACACACACACAGAGAGAGAGGGAGAGAGCACTGGGGTAGTGGTGGTAGGTTTAGGAAGGTCCAGGATGAGAAGTAGAGGGCGTGGCAGGAGCAGATGTAACAATATATTGGTCATGGCTCCCGAGTGGCACACAACTCCAGTTTTATCCACTGAGATAGTGGTAGGCGCACAAGGTTCAAGGTACGAGGGCAGGAGGCACGGGACAGGCCACAGAGCAGCGCACAGAAGACGGACCTAACCCATGGGGAAGGGAGGAGGAGAGGGAGGGGGGGGTGGACCTCCACCCCGCCCCACTGAGTAGCACAGAGCAACACTTTAATGGATATTGCCTTAATAATGGAGCTGACAAGGGTACTGTTCCCGCTGTTCTTTGTGCCTGTCTGCACGTTCAATCTAAAATAATGTAACTAATCATGGCGCGAACAATTCCCTTTATATATGAATTCGGAGGGCAATTAAAAAATATATAATAATACGGTCCGGAGTCTTCAGCGACTGTCTGGAGCCTCCAGCGACGAGCTGCCTCCAGCGGGGGTTCCCAGTCCGGAGTCTCCTGCGACGATCTGCAGTCCGGAGCCACCAGCGGTGGTTCCCAGTTCAGAGCCTCCAGCGGTCTGGAGTCTCCGGCGACGATCAGCGTAGGGAGCGGGGGCTATGTCCCGAACCGGAGCCGTCACCAAGGGGGGGGGGGGTACTGTCACGCCATGACCTTAGAGATCCTTTAAATTCTCTATTTGGTAGGTTTATGTTTATATTTCTTTGTTGGCCGAGTATGGTTCCCAATCAGAGGCAGCTGTCTATCGTGGTCTCTGATTGGGGATCATACTTAGGCAGCCCTTTTTCCCACCTTGTCTTTGTGTGTTGCACTCCTAGCTTTACGTTTGTTGAGTTGTTTATTGTTTGTTGGTGGAACATTTAAAAATAAAGAAAATGTAGGCCTACCACGCTGCACCTTGGTCTTCATTTAACGACGGACGTTACAGATGTGAAAAGCGCACGTTTGTAAATCCCAAACTCTGAAAGTAATCGGAAAGATGGATACAAATTATTTGTGACATTGTGGTTACAATAAAGAATGTAAACAGGATGTAAACAAGATGCTGTGTGTTTATTTACAGTAGTGATGGACAGCTAGAGGCATTTTGAAAACAGGTTATCAAACACTTGTTTTCCCACACTTTTTCCCTGCCCCAAACTCCACCCTTAAACAGCTCATTTTTGAATGGTAACTGTGTTATCTAAAAAAAAAAGTACATTGCGACTAAAGAGAACAGATGAAATGGACATCATCGTTTTCATCAAACCAGTTTCTTTCTATGGTGCTATCCGTTCCAGGGTTCGGACCATAACCACCAGACGACTTGAAAATGAGCCGGAGCTGAGGTATTTTGGTTTCGGTGCATTTTCTTTAAAAAAAACGTATATAGCCTCTCAATGTGTACACATACTGTGTAATAAAATCGATAATGTACTAAAAACATGAATGTGTTTTTGCAGAGCATACAACCATGCCGACAACCATCTGGGGAGATCAGTGAGCAAAGGGCTGGACAATGGGCCACACTGAAAAAAACGCATGTTTGCCAAGAAAGTGTTTAGTTTTGCTCGATTCTTAAAATGTGTACTCAGAATTTTTGAGTTGGAGTCACTTTCAATTCTTAATTGATATATCGTTTCTATCATAGGCCACTGTAATCGATGGCGGCTCAGGGCGGTACCATTCTGCTCATCTGATGAAGGCGCACATGGATCAGATTCAAACTTTGAAGACCGAGATTGAGTCAATGAAGGCAAACCAGCAGAAAGAGAAACATCTGAGGGCAGAGATACGGGCGACAGCTGATGCATTGTTCCAGAGCCAGGCGTTATTGGCAGAGAGTCACTCGTCATTGGCAGAGAGTCAGGCGGCATTGGCGGAGAGTCAGGAGGAGAATGACGCGTTTAAGAGGGTGAGGAAAGAGATGGAGTCACAATCCATGCCAGGCAACATACCTGGCAACATACCTGGAGTCAACATACCTGGCGGATGCGTTAGGTCGTCGGTTCACTCTGGCATTTCCATTCCTCTTCTCCCAACAGAACTTGACAACTGCTCACCGGGCACAGCAAGGGCCGTACGGACCGTTATGCTGTTCTGCTATTCCAAGGATGTGTAACCGAAGAGAGATACCACGGGTGGACATGGAATACCAACTGGGATGGATCCCGAGGCAAATGTGGCTTACCAGTGAACCTCCGGGTGTTCATCATTAATACAGTGTCTCAGAAGTTTCTGTCCAAGACTGATGCAACCTGAAAAAGCTTTAAAGACGAGTTAATGAGTACTTGAGGTCACGAGAAAGTCTGCTCTCCCTTAAGTAAGGGAATGTCGGATAAAGCATATACTGTACAGTACTGTATTTCTTCATCAGCATCTTTATGCTTTCGTTAATAAAATAATGATGGATCCATAACGAATTACAATGGGAATAAATATCACTGAATTACAAGAACATTGGAACAGGCTAATGAAGGTAATAGGCTAATGAAGGTAAACAAATTGTTGCTTCCTGGAAAATATTATTTCAAACACACACGGTCACGTTGTACAGCTCCATTATGGCTATTAGCAGGACACTAGACTTGCCTAGAAGGAGGGTAGGAGGAGAATTCTATCGTCAAATGTATTTTTTAGTTGGGTTGGCTGTATCACAACCGACCGTTGTTTTCAGTTTAATCCACCAGAAAAGACAGAACAAATAATACAACAATGTTGTGGTTAAACTTAAATATCATAATTGATAAAAAAGCATTTATCAATCTGAACCTTTAACATGTGGAAGGGGGAAAAAGTATTATTATTATGTATTACATCCGACCGTGATTGGGAGTCCCATAGGGACAATTGGCCCAGCGTTTCTCTCCCTCTAAAAACAGAAATAAATGTTTTGGCCTTAACAAATATTATTTTTGCCTTTATTCAGATTACAATCGCTCACTTTCGTTTTTTTGAAAACAAAATAATCTCCAAAATATCGTTATATTTAATCAAGTTGATGGCACAGTCATATAACCCCGGCACCAGCATAAAACTGAGTGACTCACTCGTTCATGGATTTGGATCAAAATAAATAAGTACCAACATTTTTTCTGATAGTCTTTAACAAAGACATGTTTTAGTTATCCTGAGCTGGACACCATGTACAGTAATATAATAGCCCATTATGGGCTATTAGCAGGACAATATACCTTTACCAACACCTCTCTGTTTTTTGCTACTTTGTGCACGGCAATTGATCATCATCAAAAACTTTGGATGGGGCCTCCCGAGGGGTGCAGCGGTCTTAGACACTGCATCTCGCTCACTCTAGGTTAAATGAAAACAAAATAATCTCCAAAATATCAAACATTTTTAAACAAAGCGATTATTACTATTATTAATTCATTTAGAATTATATAAAAGATCCGATTTGCAATAACGAAAAATGTAATTATTGGCGGAGAGTCTGGAGGCCTACCGTAAGTGAAATGAGTCTCACTAGTGCTGACTAACGTTCTGTTAAAAGTGGTGTAGGTCTCATTTATTTAAAAAGCATATTGAAGCAATAAGATTTTAAGCAATAACTTTTTCAGCATTATTCTTGCTGCTATGAGACAAGCATGGGGACTGGTTGTCGCGCCCTGACCTTAGAGCCATTTTATTTCTCTCTTTGGTTAGGTCAGGGTGTGATGTGCGGTGGGCATTCTATGTTTTGTTTTCTATGTTTCTTTATTTCTATGTTTTGGCCGGGTATGGTTCTCAATCAGGGACAGCTGTCTATCGTTGTCTCTGATTGGGAATCATACTTAAGGTAGCCCTTTTTCCCTCCTTTCAGGGTGGGTAGTTAACTTTGTTAGAGGCATCATTGCACCGTTAAGCTTCACAGTGGTTTTGTATTGTTTATTGTTTTTGTTGGCGACATTCTAATAAAAAGGAATATGTACGCTCACCACCCTGCACTTTGGTCCACTTCTTTCGACGGCCGTAACACTGGTCTTGATTAATCAATGAGATTTGGATTTTTTTATTTTCACTGAAACTTCATTTGGGTATTGGTTACACTACAATTAGGGTATGGAAATGTTATGCACCTGTAATACTCGTCGTCATAAGGAAGAGTGGACCAAAGCCCAGCGTGGAAAGTGTTCATGATCTTTATTGTCAAGAATCACTCAAGCAAAAATAACAAATCCAAAAACGAAAGCGTACAGTTCCGTCAGGCTCAGATACTAAACGGAAAATAACACCCCACAAAACCCAAACGGAAAATGACAACTTATATATGATCCCCAATCAGAAACAACGATAGACAGCTGCCTCTGATTGGGAACCAACAAGGCAAAAACAACAAAGAAATAAACAGATTCTCCCACCCGAGTCACACCCTGACCTAACCAAACATAGAGAATAAATAAGGATCTCTAAGGTCAGGGCGTGACAGCACCTTAGATGTTATTTTAGAATCCTCCAATCCTCTTATGCTCTTAGTACTGTAGCCTACTCCTGACGTCACGTTGTACAGCGCCATAGGGGTTTTGTTTTTCTTGGAATAGAAACACCATCATATTAATCAAATTAATGAAGCTACATTTCTTAAAATCAATCCCATATACTATGTTCTTACAACAAAGGTTTTAAATGACCTATTAATGCCAATATTGAAGACTATCAAATGCTTTTCAAAGATGCCCTCTGGTGGTCAAACTAGCACTAACTTGCATTAATGGTAAAAATGGCTGACAATGAAATAACGTGCCATAGAATTCTGCAATAGCCCGCAAGGTGTGCTGCAGTATGACGTAAGTTTTAATGGAGGAGCCACTGTAGCTATTGGTTAACAATTTAACTAACGATTAAGCAGTCTTATGGCTTTGGGGTAGAAGCTGTTGAGGGTCCTGTTGGTTCCAGACTTGCTGCATTGGTACAACTTGTCATGTGGTAGCAGAGAGAAAAGTCTGACTTAGGTGGCTGTGCCAAATCTTTTCAGGCTCCTGAGGGGGAGGAGGTGGTGTTGTGCCTTCTTCATGACTGTGTTGGTGTGTGTGGACAATGATGATAATTCCTTGGTGATGTGGACACAGAGGAACTTGAAGCACAATTTAGGATACATCACCAGGAAGAGAAATACATTAATTTCCATAATTCTGCATTTTTGTGCAGATCTGGGACCCATGATGAAATTATGTTACAGCAATTACGCACCCCTTAGAGGCCCCAGTTTTGAGGATCAGTTGCCTACCCTTGTACCGGGTGTAAAATCGCTTCACTTCAATCGCTTCAACGTCATGTTGCCATGTCATAGCTAACACCTTATTCTTTCTGCAGACATCTTTAAATCTTAATTCTGGGGCAGATATTTAAGAGGTTTTGGAAAACGTGGTCTTCTATTTCCAAACTTTGCACCTGCACAGTTCTTACAGTAAATGTGTCTTTGTAAAATGTTTGGTGGAAATTTATAAAAGTAGTCATTGTGCATGGAGTTGTATCGTTTCTTAAACTCAGTGCAATTCCATTACTGTGGAATTGCTCATGTCATATTACAGACTTGATTACATTTTTTCAT
Source organism: Oncorhynchus tshawytscha (assembly GCF_018296145.1). Classification (NCBI taxonomy): domain Eukaryota; kingdom Metazoa; phylum Chordata; class Actinopteri; order Salmoniformes; family Salmonidae; genus Oncorhynchus; species Oncorhynchus tshawytscha. The sequence continues at coordinate 1,574,338 of NC_056457.1, read as the reverse complement.
ATCTAAAGCAGGGAGCAGTACAGAGAGCAATCAATCAAAACTTTTGACAAATCAAAATGTATTTGTCACATGCGCCGAATACAAAAGGTGTAGGTAGACCTTACCGTGAAATGCTTACTTACAAGCCCTTAATAACCTCTTGATTCTAGCCATCCCGGATCCGGGATCGTGAATACAGCCTCAAGCTCATTACCATAACGCAACGTTAACTATTCATGAAAATCGCAAATGAAATTAAATTAATATGCTAGCTCTCAAGCTTAGCCTTTTGTTAACAACACTGTCATCTCAGATTTTCAAAATATGCTTCTCAACCATAGCAAAACAAGCATTTGTGTAACAGCTAGCGTAGCTAGCGTAGCATTTAGCGTTAGCATCAGCAGGCAACATTTTCACAAAAACCAGAAAAGCATTCAAATAAATAATTTACCTTTGAAGAACTTCGGATGTTTTCAATGAGGAGACTCTCAGTTAGATAGCAAATGCTCAGTTTTTCCTGAAAGATTATTTGTTTAGGAGAAATCGCTCCGTTTGGTGCGTCACGTTTGGCTACCAAAAAAAAATGAAAATTCAGTCATCAAAACGCCAAACTTTTTTCCAAATTAACTCCATAATATCAACTGAAACATGGTAAACGTTGTTTAGAATCAATCCTCAAGGTGTTTTTCACATATCTCTTCATGATATATCGTTCGTGAAAGCCTCCTCTCTCCTCTCAATCACTGGATGACTGCGTGCAGCTTGTAGATTACGCACCAATTTAGACAAAGGACACCGGGCGGACCCCTGGTAAATGTGGTCTCTTATGGCCAATATTCCAATGATATGCCTACAAATACGTCACAATGCTGCAGACACCTTGGAGAAAGGGCAGGCTCATTCCTGGTGCATTCACAGCCATATAAGGAGACAATGGAAAACAGAGCCTCAAAAATTCTGCTCATTTCCTGTTTGAAGTTTCATCTTGGTTTCGCCTGTAGCATGAGTTCTGTTGCACTCACAGATAATATCTTTGCAGTTTTGGAAACGTCAGAGTGTTTTCTTTCCTAAGCTGTCAATTATATGCATAGTCGAGCATCTTTTCGTGACAAAATATTGCGCTTAAAACAGGCACGTTTTTTTATCCATAAATTAAAAGAGCGCCCCCTATATCCAAGAAGTTTTTTAACCAACAATACAGTTCAAGAAAGAGTTAAGAAAATATTTACCATATTAACTAAAGTAAAAAATAATAAACGGTAACACATTAAAATAACATTAACAAGGCTGTATACAGGAGGTACTTGTACCAAGTCAATGTGTGGGGGTACAGGTTAGTCGAGGTAATTTGTACATGTAGGTAGGGGTAAAGTGACTATGCATAGTTAATAGCGAGTAGCAGCAGTGTAAAAAGAAATGTAAATAGTCCTGGTGGCCATTTGATTAATTGTTCAGCAGTCTTATGGCTTTGGGGTAAAATCTGTTAAGGAGCATTTTGGTCCTAGACTTGGCGCTCCGGTAGCAGAGAGAACAGTCTATGACTTTGGTCACTGGAGTTTTTGACATTTTTTGGGGTCTTTCTCTGACATGCCTAGTATATACAGTAGGTACTGGTTGGCAGGAAGCTTGGCCCCAGTGATGTACTGGCCCGTACGCACTACCATCTGTAGTGCCTTACGGTCAGATGCAGAGCAGTTGCCATACCAGGCGGTGATGCAACTGGTCAGGATGCTCTTGATGGTGCAGCTGTAGAACTTTTTGAGGATCTGGGGACCCATGCCAAATCTTTTCAGTCTCCTTAGGGGGAAAAGGTGTTGTTGTGCCCTCTTCATGACTATCTTGGTGTGTTTGGACCATGATAGTTTGTTTGTGTCCACATCACCAAGGAACTTGAAACTCTCGACCAGCTCGACTACAGCCCAGTCGATGTTAGTGGGGGCCTGTTCGGCGTGCCTTTTCCTGTAGTCCACAATCAACTCCTTTGACTTGCTCACATTGAGGGCGATGTTGTTGTCCTGGCACCACACTGTCAGATCTCTGACCTCCTCCCTATAGGCTGTATCATAATTTCCGGTGATCAGGCCTACCACTGTTGTGTCGTCAGAAAACTCAATGATGGTGTTGGAGTCATGTTTGGCCACGCAGTCGTGGGTGAACAGGGAGTACAGGAGGGGTCTGAGTACGCACCCCTGAGAGGCCCCAGTGTTGAGGATCAGCGTGGGAGACGTGTTGTTGCCTACCCTTACCACCTCGGGCGGCCCATCAGGAAGTCCAGGATCCAGTTGCAGAGGGAGGTGTTTAGTCCCAGGGTCCTTAGCTTAGTGATGTTTTTTTTGTGGCCACTATGGTGTTGAACGCTGAGCTGTAGTCAATGAACAGCATTCACACATAGGTGTTCCTTTTCTCCAGGTGGGAAAGGGCACTGTGGAGTGTGATGGAGATCATCTGTGCGTCATCTGTGGATCTGTTGGGGCGGTATGCAAATTGGAGTAGGTCTAAGGTACCCAGGATGATGCTGTTGATGTGAGCCATTACCAGCCTTTCAAAGCACTTCGTGGCTACCGACGTGAGTGCTACGGTGTGGTAATCATTTAGGCAGGTTACCTTTGTTTCCTTGGGCACAGGGACTATAGTGGTCTGCTTGAAACATGTAGATATTATAGACTCGGTCAGGTAGAGGTTGAAAATGTCAGTGATGCCACTTGTCAGTGAAGACACTTGCCAGTTGAGTACACGTCCTGGTAATCCATCTCGCCCCACGGCTTTGTGAATGTTGACTTGTTTAAAGGTCTTGCTCACATCGGCTACCGAGAGAGTTATCACACAGTCGTCCAGAACAGCTGATGCTCGCGGCTGGGTTTCCCTTTTTAGTCCATAATAGTTTTCAAGCCCTGCCACATCCGATGTGAATCAGAGCCGGTGTAGTAGGATTCAGTCTTAATCCTTATTGATGCTTTGCCTGTTTGATGGGCGTAGCGGGATTTCTTACAAGTGTACAGATTAGTCTCCCGCTCTTTGAAAGCGGTAGCTCTAGCCTTTAGCTCGATGCGCATGTTGCTTGTAATCCATGGCTTCTGGTTGGGATATGTACATAAGGTCACTGGGAATCACGTCGTCGATGCACTTATTGATGAAGCCGATGAGTGAGGTGGTAACCTCCTCAATGCCATTGGATGAATCCCGGAACATATTCCAGTCTGTGCTAGCAAAACAGTCATGTAGCGTAGCATCCGTGTCATCTGACCCCTTCCGTATTGAGCGAGTCACGGGTACTTCCTGCTTTAGTTTTTGCTTGTAAGCATGAATCAGGAGGATATAATTATGGTCAGATTTTCCAAATGGAGGGTGAGGGAGAGCTTTGTATGCGTCTCTGTGTGTGGAGTAAAGGTGACATAGAATTGTTTTTCCTCTGGTTGCACATGTGACATGCTGGTAGAAATGAGGTAAAACGGATTTAAGTTTGCCTGCATTAAAGTCCCCGGCCACTTGGAGCGTTGCTTCTGCATGAGCATTTTCTTGTTTGCTTATGGCGGGCGGTATACAGTTGGTTGAGTACGGTGTTAGTGCCAGCATTGGTTTGTGGCGGTAATGGACAGCTACGAATAATATAGATGAGAACTCTCTTGATAAATAGGGGGGTCTACAGCTTACCATAAGGTACTCTACCTCAGGCGAGCAAGACCTCGAGACTTCTTTAATTTTAGACATTGCGCACCAGCTGTTGATGACAAATAGACACAAACCCCCGCCCCTAGTCAAGCAGTATATCCTTCGCGTCGGACTCATTAAAGAAAATGATCTTTGTTCAGTTCGAGGTGAGTAATCGCTGTTCTGATGGCCAGAAGTTATTGCCAGTCATAAGAGACGGTAGCAGCAATATTATGTACAAAATAATATTATGTACAAAATAATTTGAAAAATAAGTTACAAACAATGCAAAAAAACTAACAAAATAGCACAATTGGTTAGGAGCCTGTAAAACGGCAGCCATCCCCTCCGGCACCATTCTAATGATAGTTACTCATTACCTCCTCCATTTCTTTAATCCATCTGCTCTTCCCTCCACTCCTCTCTCCATCCCCCCCTCCCTCACCCTCACCCTCTCTCTCCCCTTAACCCTCCCTGTCTCCCTCTCTCTCCCTGTCTCTTCCTGTGTCAGGTCAGGCCTGGTTTGTAGCTGCGTCTTAATTTAAGAACCCCAATCCACACATAAACTTAACAAGTAATACTGACTATTACCGCCCTGCAGCCTCCCGTCTGGCCGTTTGCACGTCTCCTAAACACAGTTCAATCTTCTGCTCTGCTCGTCCAGCAGTGCTACGCCTGATAGTGTGTGTGTGTGTGTGTGTGTGTGTGTGTGTGTGTGTGTGTGTGTGTGTGTGTGTGTGTGTGTGTGTGTGTGTGTGTGTGTGTGTGTGCGCGTGTGTGTCTTTCTGCTCATCCAGCGCAGTTCGCCTAATAGGACAGGACAGGGTGACATTCTGGCATGCCTCTAGAGAACAGCTAGGGTATTCAACAATGTGTACACACAAACACACATGCAAACCGTACCCTTTTTTCAACAATTAATTTTTATATTTTCCACAAACAGAGCAGCATTTCGCTCCCCGATCCTGGCGTCCAGGAGTATTTTAGTATTAATATTTAACAATATTTCCATCTCAAAATGTCAAGCGCATGAGTTTGCGAGCGTTTCCCTTGACCACAGTTTAATAAGCTGTAATTATATACCATTCATGAAACATACTGCGGCTGTGTTATGTGTTTATTGTTAGGTACATGTATTTTGCCGTTCCTAGTATTTTAATATTCAGTCTGCATATTCTTTATTGATTTGCTGAATGGTCTAATTTGAAAGGATCATTGCTACACTGTATCCGAGTCCCAAATGCCACCCCGTTCCCATTTGTGCACTATATAAGGAATATGGTTCCATTTGGGACACAGCCTGTAACAGTGTTTTTTCGTGACTGCCACCCCTTATTGGAACTTGAAGTAAAGGGACCCCTCATTTTCAGGACCATTTATATACCCTTTCTGATCTGCACAAAAACACCCTTAACCTGAAACCCTCCCAACCCTCATCCTCTATCCTTCCAGAGCTGCTCTTTCTCTTCCCCTCCCTGTCTCTCCTTTTGTTTTTCCCTCTCTCCCTCTATCTCTCTCCTCCCTCTGTCTCTCTCTCCATCTCTCCCTTCATCTCTCCCCCTTTTCTCTCTCTAACCATGCAGCATCACAGCACAAATATTTGGACGTGTGTTTTATGGACTGGAAGCTCGCTCTGTCTGTCACAGTCTGCTCTTTATGGGGAGCACGTGCACACGTGTGAAAACAAGATAGTGTACTCTTAAAACTGCACGCGCCCACTAATGACACGGCATGCCTTTAACAACAGCCTACGTCTGAGGCGTGAGTTACTGCCGCGGCAACGGGTTACGAGACAGAGACCGAGGGAAACCCGGCACTCAGATACAGATACACACACACACAAACAGGGCTCAGATTTTCAGGCGAAGGGGATCTTAGGGGGGATTTAGAAAGGTTGGGGAGGAGGGAAGGAGATATAGGAGAGGAGGGAAAGGGGGGACAATGGAGGCAGAGTGGTGTGGTATACATGTTTTGTATTTTCTTTTCTAGCTTGGAGATAGTTGAACATTCACACACTAGAAGTCTGTGGATCTGGTCTCTGGATATCCTACTTGCTGTGTTCACTATCAGATCACCCCAGGAGAGGGCATCAATGAGCTCAGGCCATACTAAAGAAATTGTACACGAGAGGGCGACTTATTTTAGCACAGCTTTGCTGATCTACGGTATGAGGCGGTCTCGAAGCACAGCTGTGCTAGAAATGTTGTTTAACACAACCTCAAGTGTACAATTTATTTTCTACAACAGGTCACCAATTAAAAAATAAATAAAAACATTTAAAAATGTATTCATAGGGTACTATTTCATCCCTCCACAAGAATATAGTCCCTACACAAATCTATGGTTGCCAGCCAAGCCGGCCGGTTGTTTGTTCTACTGTATTGGCATTGTTATAATTTAAACTGACTGGCTGTTTGGCCTGGGGGGTAGGTTTATGACAGTCATAAATACCTCTTTTCCCCCTTTTCCTCTCTCTACCCTACTGAGGTTACATTTGCAAAACCCTTGGTTAACATAGAGATTCTGGGAACATCAGAAGGTGGAGGGAAATTAACTATATTCTGGTAATGCGACCAATTGAACGTATGCGGTGGTACTTAATGAATATGATGTCAGTTCGGTTGTCATCTGAGACTTTCTCATCAATGATAAGATGACATAAACTCTACAGTGGAAAGTCTACACATCAGAGTTATCGGATTCACATGGAATTGTTGTTCAATTTAAATGTTTGAATATGAAATTATTCGTGATGGGATGAAATCAGTGGAACGCCCCTGTGAAGGGACATGGGCTATAAAACTTTTCAAACACGCCCTCCTCTCCCTTCCTATATATCTTTAACCGATTGCTGCCTGCACCTGCCCGCATGTCCAACATCACTACTCTGGACGGCTCTGACTTAGAATATGTGGACAACTACAAATACCTAGGTGTCTGGTTAGACTGTAAACTCTCCTTCCAGACCCACATCAAACATCTCCAATCCAAAGTTAAATATAGAATTGGCTTCCTATTTTGCAACAAAGCATCCTTCACTCATGCTGCCAAACATACCCTTGTAAAACTGACCATCCTACCAATCCTCGACTTCGGCGATGTAATTTACAAAATAGCCTCCAATACCCTACTCAACAAATTGGATGCAGTCTGTCACAGTGCCATCCGTTTTGTCACCAAAGCCCCATATACTACCCACCATTGCGACCTGTATGCTCTCGTTGGCTGGCCCTTGCTTCATACTCGTCGCCAAACCCACTGGCTCCATGTCATCTACAAGACCCTGCTAGATAAAGTCCCCCCTTATCTCAGCTCGCTGGTCACCATAGCATCACCCACCTGTAGCACGCGCTCCAGCAGGTATATCTCTCTGGTCACCCCCAAAACCAATTCTTTCTTTGGCCGCCTCTCCTTCTAGTTCTCTGCTGCCAATGACTGGAACGAACTACAAAAATCTCTGAAACAGGAAACACTTATCTCCCTCAATAGCTTTAAGCATCAGCTGTCAGAGCAGCTCACATATTACTGCACCTGTACATAGCCCATCTATAATTTAGCCCATACAACTACCTCTTTCCCTACTGTTTTTATTTTATTTATTTATTTATTTTGCTCCTTTGCACCCCATAATTTGTATTTCTACTTTGCACATTCTTCCACTGCAAATCTACCATTCCAGTGTTTTACTTGCTATATTGTATTTACTTTGCCACCATGGACTTTTTTGCCTGTACCTCCCTTAACTCATGTCATTTGCTCACATCGTATATAGACTTGTTTCTACTGTATTATTGACTGTATGTTTGTTTTACTCCATGTGTAACTCTGTTGTTGTATGTGTCGAACTGCTTTGCTTTATCTTGGACAGGTCGCAATTGTAAATGAGAACTTGTTCTCAACTTGCCTACTTGGTTAAATAAAGGTGGTGAAAAATAATAATAATAATATATATATATATATATATATATATATATATAAGCCCTTGACGACAATATAACCTCCTGTTCCGAGGATGTAGGACGACGGTCCTATGTCAGAATGGTTCAGATAATAACTACAGAACGAAGCCAACATCAGCGTGAGCTTTGGTTGCGAATGGTATGAACTTTGAACTACAGAAGTGATACCTCCTAGCCGTTGAGTTAGCAACAGCAGATGCAACGAGGGTTAGGAAGGAACAGACAGAGTATCCCGTCTATCACCCAACGACGTTACTACAACGTATCCAATTGACAACCAGAGACATTCTTCAAAGGACTCGGTTTGGCAACACGGCCTTCCATCTACCACCAACCTACCGAAGCGTAGCTCAGAGTAAATATTTATTGCATTTTCCTTTTCCAAATGGGCGGTAATTTAGAATGCATAAGATACTGTATTTACGATAGCACAGCTTCGCCCTTTGTTCCCCAGTCTTCCCCTCTTTCACTGTCATATCTGTTCCACCCGCTCGGGACGTTTTCCTTTATGACGTAATTTGTAATCAAGTTATGATTTAATTATGTGTATGTGTAATTCTGTGTGATTAGTTAGGTATTTAGTAAATCAATAATTAAACCCAATTTTGTATTGGTGATTCAAATTGTTAGCCAGGGTTCGTGCAGATAACCAAGAATTTACAATTTTCAGATGAGACTGAATTAAGATGACGATTAATATTGACTGCTATTGATGTCAAATATTACTAGGTCTTTAAGAGTTTATTCGGAAGATAACAGCTCTATAAATATTATTTTGTGGTGCCCGACTCTCTAGTTAATTACATTTACATGATTAGCTCAATCAGGTAATATTAATTACGGAGAAATTATTTTATAGAATAGCATGTCATATCACTTAATCCGGCATAGCCAAAGACACGACACCAGCTAAGCCCTCAGGTCGTCTGTTCGACAGGTTGTTATGGGCAGACACCGCAGCTGCTGACAGCGGATCAACGGATCAATCATCATGCTCATCAAGCAGAAATACACTGTAGGCTACACTTATAGCCTACTGCCGGACCATTTTACAGAAAGTGTTGTATTATTGTAATTAAATTATTGTAATCCTAACACTGAAAAAAATTGTCTACCACCCACTAGACGATTCTATGCCGACTCTTCCCCCTTGCTAGCTAGCCAACTACACAGCTAGCACAATCCCTTCAAAATGAAACTGAGACAGAAAACCAGCTTCATTTTGTTTTGTTTTACCTGTATCGACATGTCTTTTGTATATACAGTTGAAGTGTACTTACACTTAGGTTGGAGTCATTAAAACTTGTTTTTCAACCACTCCCCAAATGTATTGTTAACAAACTATAGTTTTGGCAAGTCGGTTAGGACATCTACTTTCTGCATGACACAAGTCATTTATCCAACGATTGTTTACAGACAGATTATTTCACTTTTAATTCCAGTGGGTCAGAAGTTTACATACAGTAAGTTGACTGTGCAGTTTGGAAAATTCCAGAAAATTATGTAATGGCTTTAGAAGCTTCTGTTAGGCTAATTGACATCATTTGAGTCAATTGGAGGTGTACCTGTGGATGTATTTCAAGGCCTACCTTCAAACTCAGTGCCTCTTTGCTTGACACCATGGGAAAATCAAAATAAATCAGCCAAGACCTCAGAAAAACAATTGTAGACCTCCATAAGTCTGGTTCATCCTTGGGAGCAATTTGCAAACACCTGAAGGTACCCCGTTCATCTGTACAAACAATAATAGGCAAGTATAAACACCATGGGACCACGCAGTCGTTATACCGCTCAGGAAGGACATACGTTCTGTCTCCTAGAGATGAACGTACTTTGGTGTGAAAAGTGCAAATCAATCCCAGAACAGCAACAAATGACCTTGTGAAGATGCTGGAGGAAACAGGTACAAAAGTATCTATATCCACAGTAAAACAAGACCTATATCGACATAACCTGAAAGGCCGCTCAGCAAGGAAGAAGCCACTGCTCCAAAACCGCCATTAAAAAGCCAGACTACAGTTTGCAATTGCACATGGGGACAAAGATCATACTTTTTGGAGAAATGTCCTCTGGTCTGATGAAACAAAAATAGAACTGTTTGGCCATAATGACCATTGTTATGTTTGGAGGAAAAAGGGGAGCCTTGCAAGCCGAAGAACACCATCCCAACAGTGAAGCACTGGGGTGGCAGCATCATGTTGTGGGGTGCTTTGCTGCAGGAGGGACTGGTGCATTTCACAAAATAGATGGCATCATGAGGCAGGACAATTATGTGGATATATTGAAGCAACATCTCAAGACATCAGCCAGGAAGTTAAAGCTTGATCGCAAATGGGTCTTTGAAATGGACAATGACCTGAACCATACTTCCAAAGTTGTGGCAAAATGGCTTAAGGACAACAAAGTTAAGGTGGAAGGCCACCTGACACGTTTGAACCAAGTTAAACAATTGAAAGACAATGCTACCAAATTCTAATTGAGTGTATATAAACTTCTGACCCACTGGGAATGTGATGAAAGAAATAAAAGCTGAAATAAATCATTCTCTCTACTATTATTCTGACTTTTCACATTCTTAAAATAAAGTGGTGATCCTAACTGACCTAAGACAGGGAATTTTTACTAGGATTAAATGTCAGGAATTGTGAAAAACTGAGTTTAAATGTATTTGGCTAAGGTGTATGTAAACTTCCGACTTCAACTGTATTCATAAAAATTATGCTGATGCATGATTTTGCCAGTATCGGAAAATCTGCTGTCTCGTCCGACATGTTCATTCTCTGTGCGATAGTGGAGATCACTATTCAAAGTTTTTTAAAAATGTAGAGGTCGGCGAGTCAGAAAAGGTTTGTACAAACCTAACCTAATGTAGCAGGCGTAAAAGAAACGCCTGAAACTAGATCAAACTGGTCTTAATGAGAAGAAGAAAAAACTGTCAGTGGAGGTTCTCTTCTGCACTGTTCAAGCAATCCAGTAAATGTGGAGGAGGAGTTAAGATGGAGTGTCGCCTTGTTAATGTCGAGAAGTATAAGTCACGTCACAAACTCTCTTTCCATTTCCCCTGAAAACCTGAACATCTGATTGTTGGGGAGTCGGCAGAGGCTATTGCAAACCAAATGTTAGGCTAGAATCAAGGGGAAATAATTTCTACATGCTTTTTTTTAGGGTGGAGATCAAGTTTATGGATTGCCTGGCTGAGCTGATGGGACAGTGGATACGCAGGGATTTCTCAGATAGAACAGAAAACAAGTAGTCCATTTTTTTTCATAGGCCTACCAGTTATAAAAAAGCTTTTTTAGCTTAGAACACGTCTCAACCAATCGCAATGCTTGTTTTGACAAACCCGTTGTAGAAAGTAGGGTTTATGTTTACAATTTGTTCAGACATTTAGGTGAAACATTAGCATTTCCTATCTGGCAATATTGATCATTCCACATCCTGTTATAGGCTAGTGTGACTGGTGGCTAAATTGGTGTGGCTTAAAAGTCCATTTTTGGAACCCCTCCAAAATTTTCAAACAGAAACGGGGTGTGACTTTGGTGGTTGGTCGATGTGTCATTCTTGTCATGCACTGCGACCGACGTCACTAGTTCGTTAGCTAAGTTAGACACTTTAGCTATCCAGTAACTCTTCCAGTATGTGTTGATGTCATTTCACAAGATACATTTTTTGGACGGAAGCTGAGATCAATAAGAAATGGCACTTCTGTAGCCAAGTATCTTATTCATCCATTTCTGGTGGTTTCAAGCATTACAATTTTTAAAATAATAAATTACCTGGTATGATGGTGCACTGATTAGTTAAACAGTTTCGTTTTTGTCCAAAGTCTAATTCGTTTAATCAATTTAACAACATAATTGAGTGTTAGATGGTTCTGCTAAGACCTGGATTAAATTGGTTGAACTTGATTATTAGTGGCACAAAGGTGTTTACCCAGAGCATCACACGGGTCAGATGGATTTGCTTTATAAAAATTGGACTTGCCAATAAAAACATCCAAAAATGTCCGTCATTAATGGTAGAAGAAAGTGTTGGAGCACTCCAAAAAAGATTTAAGGTCTGTCCCAAATCAAATCAAATCTTATTTGTCACATACACATGGTTAGCAGATATTAATTCGAGTGTAGCGAAATGCTTGTGCTTCCAGTTCTGACAGTGCAGTAATATCTAACAAGCAATCTAACAATTTCACAACAACTACCTTATACACACAAGTGTAAAGGAATGAATAAGAATATGTACATATAAATATATGGATGAGCGATGGCTGAACGACATAGGCAAGATGCAGTAGATGGTATAGAGTACAGTATATACATATGAGATGAGTAATGTAGGGTATGTAAACATTACATAAAGTGGCATTGTTTAAAGTGACTAGAGATACATTTATTACATCCAATTTTTAATTATTAAAGTGGCTAGAGATTTGAGTCAGTATGTTGGCAGCAGCCACTCAATGTTAGTGATGGCTGTTTAACAGTCTGATGGCCTTGGAGATAGAAGCTGTTTTTCAGTCTCTCGGTCCCAGCTTTGATGCACCTGTACTGACCTCGCCTTCTGGATGATAGCGGGGTGAACAGGCAGTGGCTCGGGTGGTTGTTGTCCTTGATGATCTTTTTGACATTCCTGTGACATCGGGTGGTGTAGGTGTCCTGGATGGCAGGTAGTTTGACCCCGGTGATGAGTTGTGTAGACCTCACTACCCTCTGGAGAGCCTTATGGTTGTGGGCGGAGCAGTTGCCGTAACAGGCGGTGATACAGCTCGACAGGATGCTCTCGGTTGTGCATCTGTAAAAGTGTGTGAGTGTTTTTGGTGACAAGCCAAATTTATTCAGCCTCCTGAGGTTGAAGAGGCGCTGTTGCGCCTTCTTCAACACGCTGTCCTTGTGGGTGGACCATTTCAGTTTGTCAGTGATGTGTATGCCGAGGAACTTAAAACGTTCCACCTTCTCCACTACTGTCCCGTTGATGTGGATAGGGGGGTGCTCCTTCTGCTGTTTCCTGAAGTCCATGATCATCTCCTTTGTTTTGTTGACGTTGAGTGTGAGGTTATTTTCCTGACACCACACTCCGAGGGCCCTCACTTCCTCCCTGTAGGCCGTCGCGTCGTCTCTAGTTTTGTCTGAAAACTTGATGATTGAGTTGGAGGCGTGCATGGCCACGCAGTCATGGGTGAACAGGGAGTAAAGGAGAGGGCCGAGAACACACCCTTGTGGGGCCCTAGTGTTGAGGATCAGCGAGGTGGAGATGTTGTTTCCTACCCTCACCACCTGGGGGCGGCCCATCAGAAAGTCCAGGGCCCAGTTGCACAGGGCGGGGCCGAGACCCAGGGTCTCGATCTTAATGACGAGTTTGGAGGGTACTATGGTGTGGTACTATGGTAACAGCATTCCTACATAGGTATTCCTCTTGTCTAGATGGGTTAGGGCAGTGTGCAGTGTGATTGCGATTGCGTCGTCTGTGAAACTATTGCAAATTGGAGTGGGTTTAGGGTGACAGGTAGGGTGGAGGTGAAATTATCATTGACTAGTCTCTCAAAACACTTCATGATGACAGAAGTGAATGCCACGGAGCGATAGTCATTTAGCTAAGTTACCTTAGCTTTCTTGGGAACAGGAACAATGGTGGCCCTCTTGAAGCATGTTGGAACAGCAGACTGGGATAGGGATTGATTGAATATGTCCGTAAACACACCAGCCAGCTGGTCTGCGCATGCTCATAGGACGTGGCTAGGGATGCCGTCTGGGCCGGCAGCCCTGCGAGGTTTAACACGTTTAAATGTTTTACTCACCTTGGCTGCAGTGATGGAGAGCCCGCAGGTTTTGGTAGCGGGCCGTGTCAGTGGCACTGTATTGTCCTCAAAGCGAGCAAAAAATTTGTTTAGTTTATCTGGGAGGAAGACATATATGTCCGCAACGGAGCTGGTTTTCTTTTTGTCATCCGTGATTGACTGTAGACCCTGCCACATACATCTCGTGTTTGAGCCGTTGAATTGCGACTCTACTTTGTCTCTATCTTGACGCTAAGCTTGTTTGATTTCCTTGCAGAGGGAATAGCTACACTGTTTGTATTCGGTCATGTTTCCGGTCGCCTCGCCCTGATTAAAAGCAGTGGTTTGCACGAATGCTGCCACCAATCCACGGTTTCTGGTTGGAGAAGGTTTTAGTAGTCACCGTGGGTACAACATCACCGATGCACTTGCTAATAAACTCGCTCACCGAATCAGCGTATACATCAATGTTGTTGTCTGATGTTATCCAGAACATGTCCCAGTCCACGTGATCGAAGCAATCTTGAAGTGTGGAATCAGATTGGTCGGACCAGCGTTGAACAGACCTGAGCATGGGCGTTTCCTGTTTTAATTTCTGTCTATAGGCTGGGAGCAACAAAATAGAGTCGTGGTCAGATTTGCCGAAGGAGGGCGAGGGAGGGCTTTGTATGCGTCTGTAAGTTTGAGTTCAGTAATGATCCAGAGTAGCAATGATCCAGTCCTATGGCCCTGGTCAAAGGTAGTGCACTAAGGAATAGGGTGCCATTTGATACGTAGGCTACTAAATCTTAGAGCACTAAAAACATCTTTATTCCATGAGACTGGATTCGTGTTATATTAAACACTATCAGGATCACAGCAAACCCATGGATATGTCCCAATGGCACCATATTCCGTATATAGTGCACTACTTTTGACCAGAGCGCGAACACGCACACACACACGCACACACACACGCAAACACACACTGAGCTAAGAACTGGAGAAGCTGTGGCAGCCTAGGACGAGATGGAGCAGTGGGGGTTGTTTTCTCTGGTCACTGTCATGTGAGGAGAAGGAGGATCAGTATCAGTGTCACTCGCTGGCTATGTGTGTGAGTTTGTGTGACAGATGGATGGGACGCGGTGGCCCTATAATCCTCCCGGCAAGTGTCTGGCCTTCCTCTGACCCTGCGTGGGATTGCCTCCACGGAGAAAACTCAATCTCCCAACAGCACCCTGGGGCCACCTGACTCCACTCCTACCCTTTACTCTACACTGACAACCCAGGGAATGAGTAGCCTGAGCCTGCCTGGATGCTGAAGCATTTACGCCTGCTGCCTGTGAAAGATGGTGTTCATTTACAGACCCTCTCCATGTCTCACTTGAGACCACTACACGTTTTCCTCTCACCTCGTCTTCATGTTTGGTGCAGCCAAGGATGTGTTGGGTTCCAGAGAATGAGATGCACTGCTAGTGTTTTTCGCTCAGTATTAGACATTGGACTAACCTAGTCTGTCATCTGTTTACCTCCGGGGATAGTAGAGTTTATTTTGATGTCAGAGGAAGAGCATGTGTTTTCATACCCTGTTGTTTTTCTTCCTCTCTTCTTCTCTCTCTCTCCTTCCCTCTCTCTCCTTCTCTTCGACTTCCAGCTGGGTCCCTGGCGGCCCCGCGCATCCTAGGCCTGGCCGGACGGACCTGTTTTTGAAAAGGGGAAAAAATAACAACCTTTCTTCATCCCCTATCCCTCTCTATCCTCCATATCCCCCCTCTTTACCCCTCGAGCTGTTTTCTCTTCAAATAACTGATCAGACTTCAGGTTTCACACTGAGTAAGGCTAAACAGATACATTGTGTCTCCTCACATGCGATGCAAGCCTTCCTTTGTTTGGTAAGGTGCTGAAGTTTCTCTTGTCCAGAGTTACTTCCAGCTGTGATGTAGTAGTAAGTGTAGAGGGGATTCTGGCTGTAGTTGGATATTGGGCCACTAGATGGCGACAGCACCATTTCAGGGCGCTGTGTGTGTCTGTTACACATGGGACAAGTAGAGAAGTAGAAGGCATGCCTTTCCTTACAATCGGGCTCATTCCTTGCTCTTTTCTTTTCCACATGGCAAAGTTGCTTTGCCTCCCCCCTCTACACTCAAACCTGATTCTCTGTGATTTGTACAGAGGCGTACCAAGGCATGGCTGAATTTAGCATCTTGATTTGGACTATGTCTTGAAGTTCAGTGGTTACAGGCCTTTCGGGCACTGTAAAAGTCTCAGGAGCTCATGGTGCTGCGGCACTCTTCCTGTCCTTTCCAGGGCTCTGGACGGAAAGATGGATCCCACTTAATTTGGGAATATTGCTGTAATTCCTTCTAGGGATGCCGTTCCCGAAAGACGCTACAACCGATTTTCCTGCAGACCTGCACTGCAGGCAGATCAATCTCCCTACCAGGTCCCGCTCTGTCTGTCATTCCAATCATACTGTTATGATTAAACCTTACCCCTGTCCCTTAACCTTTTCTGTGACTGTGAAATACAGAGCGGATTTAGCACGGGACAATTCTTTTGACATGAGCTCAGTGACTGCTGCTGCTTTTGTCCTCTGTGTTCAAAGTAGCAGAGCTGTTGGAGAGATCCTGTAGGATCCTGTGGTCCAGGCCTGAGGCGCCTGCTGTCGCTGAGCTGCCCCGCCGTGTCCCAAAATGGTACCCTATTCCCTTTGTAGTGCACTACTTTTGACCAGATGTCTGGTCAAAAGTAGTGCACTACAAAGGGAATAGGGTACCATTTTGGGACATAGCCCTGGTCTCTGCTGGTCTCTTTTCCGCTTTTTATGGGATGTATGTAGGCTTATTGTGTGGAACACCACTAAACTTTGATTGCACTGGACAGTTTGGTCTATACATGCACTCTCGCTCTCTGTGGCTCTCTCACTCTCCAGTCTCCACAAACCAAGCCCTGTGCAGAAAGACAGCTGTGCTACAAATCTAGCAGGCGTAACAAAGGAGTTGCAAGGTTTGAATCGTCCCTCGTCCTACACTTTCCCTCAGAACGGAAAAGTGATACCTTCTTTACTGTTGATCTGTGAATTTACCACGTTTTACCTCCGGATTTTCTGTTTTACAGTTCAAACCGCTAGAACTAAACGTCTATGTTTTAAATGACCGGGCCCGGCGGGCTTGCCTGCGGTCTTTCCTGGCCCATTTGTTGCAGTGATATTTTCCACAGCAGGTTTTTGCCTCACCTGGAGCAACAGTCGTACCCGAGGTGTGTTCACAACCCGGCATGTCAGACACCATTGAACTCGCATTGCCGCAGATTTACACCTAGACTTGTGTGTGTGCTTATACACATTCAGGGTGGCTAAGCCTTCCGTCCGTGATCTACACCACAGCCAAGAAGCACTCGCTCCTGTACAGGATACAGATTGCTCCACTGGGGGTTGTGTGTTAGTGTGTGGCTCCTGTATGTGCTGGGAAACACTCTAAGTTCTGCATGTTTTTTTTCAATCGAAAACAACTCTGCAGCTTCCCCAAACACATTGAGAATACAGCTAAAGCCCCAAGCCACATAGGAACAGCACACAGCGGAGCCAGGTGCCTGAGACCTGAGGCGGAATAGTTAGTGTACGCTCCAACACCCTTTGACCCAGTGTGTGTGCTGCTCCATCGGGCTCCGTTCAGGGGTCCAAAGGAGGTAGTGTGTGTGTGTTGGACCCGCTGAATAGGGTTCCTGATGGAGTTATTTTGGCCTGAGAGAGAGAGCAGAGCATGGTGGAGCTGCCTGGAAGCTCTTTTGAATGTTAGCGGTGCTAGCCAGCTAGAACACCCTGACGCACAGCGCCTCAGGCACAGGGCCAAAAGCTGTCAGAACTCAGCTGCCACCATAGGAGGCATGGAGGCATGGAGCTGGGAGGGAGGTAGAGAGGATCAGAGAGGTGGCTGTGGCTCATGTTAGATAATATTTTTTGTTTTTTATCCTTTCTGCCTTTGAGCCATCCTGTGTTGGACTACCTGTGTTGTATCATAGGGAGGGGTGGGGGGCGTCAAACAGAGAGTGAAGTAGATTGGTAGTGGAGGCATGGAGCTGGGAGGGAGGTAGAGAGGATCAGAGAGATGGCTGTGGCTCATGTTAGATAATATTTTTGTTTTTTATCCTTTCTGCCTTTAAGCCATCCTGTGTTGGGCTACCTGTGTTGTATCATAGGGAGGGGTGGGGTGGGGTGGGGGGGGTGTCAAACAGAGAGTGGAGTAGATCGGTAGTGACTGCAGCTTGGCAGTTGGCACATGACTTCGAAGGGGGCAAGTCTAGCGTGGGTCATTGAGCCCCATGTTGTTTGGGTAGGAGCCTTAGGGTAAATGTTATTGGCTGGCCACTGTTATCTACGTTTTCAGCCCAGCTTTGATGGCTGCCTGGGCTAAGGGGAGGCATTCAGTAGCCTAGACCGGAGTGGCATGGTTAGCGAGGGAAGGAGATAGGAGGAGAAGGAGAGGAGGAGTTGATGGAGAGAGAGAGGGACATGGACATGGTAGGTAGGGGCCCTTAGGGTCTAGTGAAGTGGCCAGGGGGAGAAATGGAGCATACAGGGGAGTGTGTGTGTGGCGGAGCTGTAAAGCGTTTAATAACAAGGTGTGGGCGTGAGTCAAGGCCAGCCAGGGCTGGAGGATGTCGAGGAGGGGTGGAGGGTCGAGGAGGGGTGTATGAGGAACTGGGAGGGCGAGGGGCTGGGGCCTCCCAGTGAACCCCGCCACAACCCCAGCCCTTGTGTGTGTGTGTGTGTGTGTCTAATGCCAGCGTGCAGCTGCGCTACAGGGTTGGATCGAGTACAGAGGTCAATAAGTCATGTGCTCTGAGGCCTGCTCCCTGACTGACCCCGTCAGACCCAGCGCTCTGAGTCATTGACTGCAGCTAGCACACTGACACATTCCCACCTGCACAGCTATCTCTCATGATCTATGTCATGTTCTATAGGCCTTTATACTGTCCAAAAAAGAGAGAGAGAGACAGTGTGTGTGTGTGTGTGTGTGTGTGTGTGTGTGTGTGTGTGTGTGTGTGTGTGTATTTAGCATGTGTGTGGAGGTGTGTGTTTCCTCCTCTGGTGTCCTGACTCCTGACATCCCTGGAATCCTCCACTTCCTCGATGGAGAATCCTGAAACAGGGACACACACATCTGTCAGGGATAGAGGGAATATCAGGGAATCTTCTTCCAATTAGCCTAGCAGCACATGAGCTGTTTTTCCTCCGCTGTGTTTTATAGGCCGGAGCTGGGGGGGGGTAGTACCCTTGCTGTGTCTGAGGCGAGATTAACTGGCAAATGATTTTCTCTTAACGTTTTTACATGTTTGACATTTTTCCCCTTGTTCTTGCTGTTTTCCCCCTGTATGTGGATGGATTGATTCACAGTTGACTGGTTGTATTTACGAAGCGACGCGTTACCACGCTCGTTAGATTTTTCACAGGTCTGCTCTGTGGTGTTCTCTCCCTCCCCTCCCTCTCACCCGTGAGCCGGATTGTGTTTCCTATGTTTCCCCTGACCGTTGAAAGGGGGAGTAACGAAGGTCTGGAATAGGGCGTGTGTGTATATGTGTGTTCACAGTTGACCCTTCATGTTTATGGCCCAACACATTTTTGCTCTCCTCTGCTGAACAACCTCCTTCATTGATATGTACATCCACTTTCTTCCAGGTCCAACAACCTACTATCCCATACACACACACACATACACACACACACACACACACACACATACATACACACACATACAAACACACACATACAAACATACACACACATTCGTGCATGTGATGGTGGATGCGGTGAGGTGACGAGCAGTGCCTACATTTCTGTTCTCTCCTCTCTCTTCCAGGGAACACCGGATGCCTATGGCATGATGCCTGGAAAGAGACAGCTTGGAGTGAGGAGTTAGACAGAGGAGAGGACAGGAGCGGAGAGCAGTGACCAGAACCCTACACTCTACCCTACCCCTACTGGCTGCTGCAGTGTGGCTGTGCATTGCGGTGCCACTCTCAAACCCCACTGTGATATTCCTCAGCCAGGCAGGAACCATGCCGGCCCTGGCCACCGGATCTGGAAATGACTCAGGTACTGATGTGATGGGATGAACTCTGTTCCCTATTCACTCTCTCCTACTCACTATATCCACCGAACCCTATCCCTTTCATCCACTGCGCTGAACTCTGTGCCCTTTAGGCTGTACACACTCAACCCGGCTCCTTATTCCCATGTGTTGAATTCGGTCTCTCCTGTAGGTATGACAAAAAAGCCTTGTAGTACCCACTATATCCCCTGAACCGTTTGGTCTTCATCCACGGCTCTGAACTCAGTTACAACTACTACACTGAACCTTGTATCCTCTGAATACCATCCTCAACCCCCATTTAAATGAATATATATAACCCAAAGGCTATATACTGAAATGTAGTGTCTCCTCATATCTACTGCACTGATCTCTATCCCCTAGGCATTACAACGAACCCTATCCCCTACAGTACATTTACAACACTGAACCCTATCCCTAATGCATTACAATGGCACAGTGACGTGATTCACTACTCTTCTGATGCTCTCTTTCAGGCCCCACAGGTCTCATAAGGTCTCACAGGTGTTCACAGCAGACTAATGTCAAGCACGCACAGACACACACACACACACACACACACACACTCTCACTTCCACGACATCTGTCTGTCTCTGAGTGATAATGTCTAACACATATGTCCTCCCGCCATGTGTCAGTGACTCTGTCTGCCTCGTTGTGGTGATGTCAGAGATGGGAACATGTCAGGTCTGTCAACACGCAGACAGATGATGTCAGGGGTCAGAGGTTACGGGTCAACCCTTGCTCCAATTGGAGCCTGTCTCCTTGTCTATGAATGTGCATGCATGAGTGTGTGAGTGTTTGTGTGCAGACGCATC